>NC_091293.1:58458718-58583718 GCF_038502225.1 Cherax quadricarinatus
GGAGGCAGTTGAACAGTCTCGGTCCCCTGACACTTATTGTATGGTCTCTTAACGTGCTAGTGACACCCCTGCTTTTCATTGGGGGGATGGTGCATCGTCTGCCAAGTCTTTTGCTTTCGTAGTGAGTGATTTTCGTGTGCAAGTTCGGTACTAGTCCCTCTAGGATTTTCCAGGTGTATATAATCATGTATCTCTCCCTCCTGCGTTCCAGGGAATACAGGTTTAGAAACCTCAAGCGCTCCCAGTAATTGAGGTGTTTTATCTCCGTTATGCGCGCCGTGAAAGTTCTCTGTACATTTTCTAGGTCGGCAATTTCACCTGCCTTGAAAGGTGCTGTTAGAGTGCAGCAATATTCCAGCCTAGATAGAACAAGTGACCTGAAGAGTGTCATCACGGGCTTGGCCTCCCTAGTTTTGAAGGTTCTCATTATCCATCCTGTCATTTTTCTAGCAGATGCGATTGATACAATGTTATGGTCCTTGAAGGTGAGATCCTCCGACATAATCACTCCCAGGTCTTTGACGTTGGTGTTTCGCTCTATTTTGTGGCCAGAATTTGTTTTGTACTCTGATGAAGATTTAATTTCCTCATGTTTACCATATCTGAGTAATTGAAATTTCTCATCGTTGAACTTCATATTGTTTTCTGCAGCCCACTGAAAGATTTGGTTGATGTCCGCCTGGAGCCTTGCAGTGTCTGCAATGGAAGACACTGTCATGCAGATTCGGGTGTCATCTGCAAAGGAAGACACGGTGCTGTGGCTGACATCCTTGTCTATGTCGGATATGAGGATGAGGAACAAGATGGGAGCTAGTACTGTGCCTTGTGGAACAGAGCTTTTCACCGTAGCTGCCTCGGACTTTACTCTGTTGACGACTACTCTCTGTGTTCTGTTAGTGAGGAAATTATAGATCCATCGACCAACTTTTCCTGTTATTCCTTTAGCGCGCATTTTGTGCGCTATTACGCCATGGTCACACTTGTCGAAGGCTTTTGCAAAGTCTGTATATATTACATCTGCATTCTTTTTGTCTTCTAGTGCATTTAGGACCTTGTCGTAGTGATCCAGTAGTTGAGACAGACAGGAGCGACCTGTTCTAAACCCATGTTGCCCTGGGTTGTGTAACTGATGGGTTTCTAGATGGGTGGTGATCTTGCTTCTTAGGACCCTTTCAAAGATTTTTATGATATGGGATGTTAGTGCTATTGGTCTGTAGTTCTTTGCTGTTGCTTTACTGCCCCCTTTGTGGAGTGGGGCTATGTCTGTTGTTTTTAGTAACTGAGGGACGACCCCCGTGTCCATGCTCCCTCTCCATAGGATGGAAAAGGCTCGTGATAGGGGCTTCTTGCAGTTCTTGATGAACACAGAGTTCCATGAGTCTGGCCCTGGGGCAGAGTGCATGGGCATGTCATTTATCGCCTGTTCGAAGTCATTTGGCGTCAGGATAACATCGGATAGGCTTGTGTTAATCAAATTTTGTGGCTCTCTCATAAAAAATTCATTTTGATCTTCGACTCTCAGTCTGGTTAGCGGCTTGCTAAAAACTGAGTCATATTGGGACTTGAGTAGCTCACTCATTTCCTTGCTGTCATCTGTGTAGGACCCATCTTGTTTAAGTAGGGGCCCAATACTGGACGTTGTTCTCGATTTTGATTTGGCATAGGAGAAGAAATACTTTGGGTTTCTTTCGATTTCATTTATGGCTTTTAGTTCTTCCCGCGATTCCTGACTCCTAAAGGATTCTTTTAGCTTAAGTTCGATGCTTGCTATTTCTCTGACCAGTGTCTCCCTGCGCATTTCTGATATATTGACCTCTTTTAGCCGCTCTGTTATTCTTTTCCGTCGCCTGTAAAGGGAGCGCCTGTCTCTTTCTATTTTACATCTACTCCTCCTTTTTCTTAGAGGAATAAGCCTTGTGCATACATCGAGTGCCACCGAGTTAATCTGTTCTAGGCATAAGTTTGGGTCTGTGTTGCTTAGTATATCTTCCCAGCTTATATCGGTTAGGACTTGGTTTACTTGGTCCCACTTTATGTTTTTGTTATTGAAGTTGAATTTGGTGAATGCTCCCTCGTGACTAGTCTCATTTTGTCGGTCTGAGGCTCCACGCATACATGTCTGAACCTCAATTATGTTGTGATCTGAGTATATTGTTTTTGATATGGTGACATTTCTTATCAGATCATCATTGTTAGTGAAGATGAGGTCTAGTGTATTCTCCAGTCTAGTAGGCTCTATTATTTGCTGGTTTAAATTGAATTTTGTGCAGAGATTTAAAAGCTCGTGTGAGTGTGAGTTTTCATCAGAGCTGCCTCCTGGTGTTATTACTGCAACAATATTATTTGCTATATTCCTCCATTTTAGGTGCCTTAAGTTGAAATCCCCCAGGAGCAAGATGTTGGGTGCAGGAGCTGGAAGATTTTCCAGACAGTGGTCAATTTTTAACAGCTGTTCCTGGAATTGCTGGGATGTTGCATCCGGAGGCTTGTAGACTACCACAATGACTAGGTTTTGGTTCTCGACCTTTACTGCTAAAACTTCCACTACGTCATTTGAGGCATTAAGCAGTTCTGTGCAAACAAGTGACTCTGCAATGTACAGGCCAACCCCCCCCTTTTGCCTGTTCACTCTGTCACATCTGTATAGGTTGTAACCTGGGATCCATATTTCGTTGTCCAAGTGATCCTTTATGTGGGTCTCAGTGAAAGCCGCGAACATTGCCTTTGCCTCTGCAAGCAGTCCACGGATGAAAGGTATTTTGTTGTTTATTGCTGGCTTTAGACCCTGTATATTTGCAAAGAAGAATGTTATCGGACTGGTGGTATTGTTGGTACTGGGGGGGGATTTTTTTTCCGGCATTAGTATCTGTATCTGTTGGTTTGGAGTGGAGGCCATCGACTGTGGTTCCACTCCAGGAATGACTGGATTTGGTGTACGATTTCTGCCATTTCCTGCCAGTTTTTTTTCCTTCCTGGCACTAAAAAACCTCTCCCTCTTGAGTGGCTGTGGCTACCCAGGTTTTCCCATGGCCTGGATGTTTTGTATCTTTTTGTCCCCTTTAGATGGTATGCCTGGCAATTTAAGTTATAGCACAGTCTTTCCTGTACTGAAGAGGTACACATTTCAGGGTGAAAAAGCTTACAGGAAGGGAGTTTGCATTTTCCTGTTGTCATATGGGCATGACATTTTCTAGGGTGGTCATAGTTGCATGTCCCATCTGTTTTTCCAGATTTCCCATGCCAGCAGATACCAAGTGCATAGTATGTGCACAGGCTTGGTTTCCGTTTGCCTTGGGTTTCTGTGACTGTATTCCCTGTTGGTGCATGTTTCCCTGTCTTATTCCTATCCTCCCTAGCACCAACAATGGAGCTCCCACCAGTTGTTTTTGGTAATTTATCCTCACTATTGCTATTGGAGTCCTCTTGTTTGCTATTTCCTGCGGTATTTCTGGTTTGCAATATTGGTTTTATCTTATCTTTGACTACACTTGTTTCCCTACTATGGCTCCTGTCCTCTATGAGGTCATTTATATGTATTCCTTCCTGCGTATAATTCCCGACTACCTGGACAAAATCTCCAGCTTCACCATTACTGTCTACCAGGACAGTATCTCCAGCTTCACCATTTCTGTCTCCCAGGACAGCACCTCCAGCTTCCCCATTACTGTCTCCCAGGACAGTATCTCCAGCTTCACCATTACTGTCTCCCAGGACAGCACCTCCAGCTTCACCATTACTGTCTCCCAGGACAGCACCTCCAGCTTCACCATTACTGTCTCCCAGGACAGCACTATCAGCCCTACATTTACTGACTACCAGGACATCACCTCCAGCCTTACAGTTTGTGACTACATGGCCAGTATCAAGGGCAGTACCATTCAGCCCGGACTTTTTATGTTCCCATCTGTTGTAGAAAGCTTCCAGGTTTTCTATGAAAGCAGCTTTGATGTTATCCTCTTTTAATACCCTTGTGATTTTAGTCCACAGATTTTCCTCATTTGGGCATACCCAAAAACACTTCTCTGTTTTAATACTGCTTGTAGCTAGTTCTGGGATATCTGCACAAGGAGCGTGACACCAATTTCCACAAAAATGACAATTTATCCATGTGGTAGCCCGTTTGTTTGACTGACCACAGACTACACACAGCTTCATAATGATTTGAATGGTTGATTTACTGCAAGTCTACTAGCAACCTCTTGAATATTATATTAATAACCTTAAATGAAGCTCTAGCTATTTGTATTTCTGTTTCTAACTCTTTTTGTATATTGGACAGCTTACCGTCACGTTCCTGATTTTTAATGTTTGTGTTTATAAGGGCGCCTACAAACCCATCCGTTTACAGTCTGCTTTATTGTCCAATGAAACTGTTTGAAACCAGTCCCGGGTTCGGACCAGTCAAGGGTTCGGACCAGTCGATCTGCTCTGATCAGTGGGTCACTTATTTAAAACATACTGGTCGGTGATTTGAGCTAACACATGAAGGATCTACTGGAAATTATCTACCCGAGTAATATGTGATTTGACTGATACAAAAGTATAACTTGCGTGTTGAAGAGCCGGTGATATCTGGCAGCTCCTACAATGACGTACAGTCGACCTCTTTGTTTATCAATCGCTGTATCTGGCTTTTCTATTTTTGTTTTTCCGTCTCCACCACAATAAATGCTATATTATCACTATAGTTGACTGGTGCAAATTTTGGAGGAAGGGCGCTTTTTCTGTAGTAATAATTGCTTCTCGTTGTGTATATTCGACCGCTGGTAACTACAGGTTATATGAAATTCACAGTAACGTCTCGTATTTCAAGAAAATGAAACTAATGAAAGTCACTCCACTCCACTAAGTACCATTATAATACTGGTTAGTTGCTACTACAACACTGTATTCTGCTATTCACTGGTATCACTAGATTATATGCGAGTACACTAGCAGGCCAGGAAGATTATTAAAAACAGCTGACCTGTGGTAAGTTTCTGGCGACTTCTGGCACCTGCCTCTATAGGCTTATCACTTCATTTACAAATTCACCTGTTTTCAAATGACACTTTAGCCTTTATCATCAATATACTAGGGAGCCACTGTAGTATACACTATACACTATGTATACTCAAAGCTTTCAGGGAGACTTTCTTTCCTCTGACACAACGTTCAATTATTATTATTTTTTCCACACGGGAAACAGGCCTCACAATTTTCACTCATAACCCCCCAATTTTTCTCGTTTTAACCCTTTTAGTTCATTAAAGTTAATAAGGGGATACAGTACATCAGAAAGTCACCACAACACTTATAACCACTTTTCGATAAATTCACTAGTCACAATTTTACATATTACGAAGTTAATACGCACTTTTACTTTGAACACCTTCAAAACACTCTCTTAAATCATTTGAATACTCACAAAAATACCTTTATACATTTCCAAACAACACTGAAATACTCCAAAACATCATTCGAACACCCCCAAAATCACCTCTGAATACTCCCAGAACACCTTCATAAGTACTCTTGCACATCATTTGAACACCTTCATAAGTACTCTCATAATCATTTGTACACCTTCAAAAAACACCTTTGAATACTCACATAAACACCCTTGAACACCTTCAAAACACCTTTGAATAACCTCAAAACACCTTTGAACACCTTCAAAACACCCTTGAACACCCTTGATCACCTTCAAAAAAAACAACATTTGAACACACTCAAAACACCTTTGAACACCTTTGAACACCTTTGAACATTTCCAAACAACACTGAAACACTTCCAAAAACACCATTTGAGTACTCCCAAATACACCACTGAATACTAAAACACCACTGAATACACTCAAAACACCACCAAAATCACCATGAAACACTTCCAAAAAACACAATTTGAGTACTCCCAATTACACCACTGAATACTGCTAAAACACCGCTGAATTCAATCAAAACACCCTTCAACACCTTCAAAACGCCTTTGAACACCTTTGAACATTTCCAAAAACACTATTTGAGTACTCCCAATTACACCACTGATTACTACTAAAACACCGCTGAATTCAATCAAAACACCCTTCAACACCTTCAAACACCCTTGAACACCTTCAAAACACTCTTGAACACCTTCAAAAACACCTTTGAACACTTCCAAAAAACACAATTTGAGTACTCCCAATTACACCACTGAATAATACTAAAACACCGCTTAATTCAATCAAAACACCCTTCAACACCTTCAAACACCCTTGAACACCTTCAAAACACTCTTGAACACCTTCAAAAACACCTTTGAACATTTCCAAAACACTATTTGAGTACTCCCAATTACACCACTGATTACTACTAAAACACCGCTGAATTCAATCAAAACACCCTTCAACACCTTCAAACACCCTTGAACACCTTCAAAACACTCTTGAACACCTTCAAAAACACCTTTGAACATTTCCAATCAACACTGAAACACTTCCAAAAAAACACAATTTGAGTACTCCCAATTACACCACTGAATACTAAAACACCACTGAATACACTCAAAACACCACCAAAATCACCATGAAACACTTCCAAAAAACACAATTTGAGTACTCCCAATTACACCACTGAAATACTACTAAAACACCGCTGAATTCAATCAAAACACCCTTCAACACCTTCAAAACACCTTTGAACACCTTCAAAACACATTTGAACACCTTCAAAACACTCTCATAATCATTTGAACACACTCAAAACACCTTTGAATAACCTCAAAACACCTTTGAACACCTTTGAACACCTTCAAAAAAACATTTGAACACACTCAAAACACCTTTGAATAACCTCAAAACACCTTTGAACACCTTCAAAACACCCTTGAACACCCTTGATCACCTTCAAAAAAAACAACATTTGAACACACTCAAAACACCTTTGAACACCTTTGAACATTTCCAAACAACACTGAAACACTTCCAAAAACACCATTTGAGTACTCCCAAATACACCACTGATTACTAAAACACCACTGAATACACTCAAAACACCACCAAAATCACCATAAACTAAGATCAACACCCACATCCCACAACACCCACAATTTTTTCTCGTTTTATCTAATTTCATCAGAAAGTCACAACACCCACACCTCCCATTTTTTTTTTCTCGTTTTAACCCTTTTAGTTCATTAAAGTTAATAAGGGGACACACTACATCAGAAAAAGTCACAAAAACAACCCACTTATAACGTCTTTTCGGTATCTCTAGTTCGACAACAACACCCACATCCCACAACACCCACATCCCACATCCCACACACACACACACAGACACACACACACACACACACACACACACACACACACACACACACATCCCTAACCTAGCCTAACCTAACCTAACTTATCCTAACCTAACCTAACCTAACCTAACCTAACCTAACTTATCCTAACCTAACCTCACCTAACCTAACCTAACCTAACCTAACTTATCCTAACCTAACCTCACCTAACCTAACCTAACCTTACCTAACTTATCCTAACCTAACCTAACCTAGCCTAACCTAACCTAACTTAACCTAACCTAACCTAACCTAACCGAACCTACCCTAACCTAACCTTACCTAACATAACCTAACCTAACCTAGCCTAACCTAACCTAACTTAACCTAACCCAACCTAACCTAACCTAACCTAGCCTAACCTAACTTAACCTAACCTAACCTAACCTAACCTACCCTAACCTAACCTAACCTAACCTATCTTAACCTTACCTAACCTAACCTAGCCGAACCTATCCTAACCTAACCTAAAATATATTGGAACACTTCCAAAATACATTAGAGTACTCCAGAATTACTTTGAACGACTCCATTTTTTTTGGATATTTCCAAATTAGTTTTGAAAACTTTATCGTAAAATCGAACATTATTTTTCTTGTTGGTAAACACACTCAATGGTAGAAATATTTACTCGATTTCCGAATAGAAACACTTTCCTCGCTCTGAGAGACTCATTGTGGGTCACCCCTTCCCCCCCACAACACCACTGGGTAATGCGGTTCACACCCAAGGTAGAACATAACACCTGCGTCAACTCAGGACAGACAGACGCCATGAAATGCGGGTAACATCCAAGGTAGAAAATCATCTCTTTCCAGACCAACTGTCTATCCTAACCTAACCTAACCTAACCTAACCTAATTCCTAACCTAACCTAACCTCACCTAACCGAACCTAACCTAACTCCATCAATCACCTCTATCTTAACCTAACCTAACCCAACCTAACTCCATCAAACACCTCTATCCTAACCTAACCTAACCTATCCTAACCTAACCTAACTCCATCAAACACCTCGAATACTACCTAACTTAACCTAACCTAACCGAACCTAACCTACCGAACCTAACCTAACCTAACCTAACCTATCCTAACCTGTCCTAACCTAACCTAACCTATCCTAAGCTAACCTAACCTTACCTAACATAACCTAACCTAACCCTAGCCTAACCTAACCTAACTTAACCTAACCCAACCTAACCTAACCTAACCTAGCCTAACCTAACTTAACCTAACCTAACCTAACCTAACCTACCCTAACCTAACCTAACCTAACCTATCTTAACCTTACCTAACCTAACCTAGCCGAACCTATCCTAACCTAACCTAAAATATATTGGAACACTTCCAAAATACATTAGAGTACTCCAGAATTACTTTGAACGACTCCATTTTTTTTGGATATTTCCAAATTAGTTTTGAAAACTTTATCGTAAAATCGAACATTATTTTTCTTGTTGGTAAACACACTCAATGGTAGAAATATTTACTCGATTTCCGAATAGAAACACTTTCCTCGCTCTGAGAGACTCATTGTGGGTCACCCCTTCCCCCCCACAACACCACTGGGTAATGCGGTTCACACCCAAGGTAGAACATAACACCTGCGTCAACTCAGGACAGACAGACGCCATGAAATGCGGGTAACATCCAAGGTAGAAAATCATCTCTTTCCAGACCAACTGTCTATCCTAACCTAACCTAACCTAACCTAACCTAATTCCTAACCTAACCTAACCTCACCTAACCGAACCTAACCTAACTCCATCAATCACCTCTATCCTAACCTAACCTAACCTAACCTAACCCAACCTAACTCCATCAAACACCTCTATCCTAACCTAACCTAACCTATCCTAACCTAACCTAACTCCATCAAACACCTCGAATACTACCTAACTTAACCTAACCTAACCGAACCTAACCTACCGAACCTAACCTAACCTAACCTAACCTATCCTAACCTGTCCTAACCTAACCTAACCTATCCTAAGCTAACCTAACCTAACCTAACCTAACTTATCCTAAGCTAACCTAACCTAACTTATCCTAACCTAACCTATCCTAACCTAACCTAACCTAAAATAACGAACCTAACCTAACTTATCCTAATCTAATCTAACCTAACCTAACTTATCCTAACCTAACCTAACTTATCCTAACCTAACCTAACCTAACCTAAAATAACCTAACCTAACTTATCCTAACCTACTCACTTTACTTTGAACACCTTCAAAACACTCTCATACATCATTTGAGACCCCCTTTTCTCAATATCTCTCATCCACAACCTTTATCATCTCACTACAGAACAACCCCAAGATTACTTCGAACACTCTCATAAAGCATTTGAGTACTCACATAAACACTTTTGAACATTTCCAAACAACACTGAAGCACTTCCAAAATATCATTTTGATTACTCCCAAATAATATTTGACAGCTCTAATTTATCTACACTTACACATTTCATTAAATTACATCTCATCCCCCCAAACTCCTCCCTCATTCTCCAGACTTTACAACATTAGCACAAAAAAAAAATCTAACTCATACACTTATGACATGAGACATTACCATATCTAACACACTGACTAACTTTGAACCAACTCTGAACACCACTGATCTTCTTCAAAAAATGCTCTGCACATCATTTGAACACCTTCAAAAAAACACCATCAAACACCTCCGAATACTCCCAAAAAACACTACTGATTACTACCAAATCACCACTGAATACTACCAATCACCGTCAAACTCACCAGAAACTAAGTTTAACATCACCATCTAACATCCTTTTTATAGAAATCCCCTCAAATCACTATAACCAAGAACTCCCTCCCCATTTGGCGCATGAAAAAAAAAAAAAGCATGAACACAAACCTAATACTCAAACACTTAGTACATGATCACCATCAACTGAAAACATATCTTGTACACACACATAATATAAGACAATCACCAACTACAATCACCCATGTTCACTTACCTCAAAATCACTAATATCACAGAAAACAATCATTTTTATAAACATTTCACACACACACACACACAAAAAAAAATCATATTTGACAATATCTAAGCGCACTCACCTCACTACCACCAACACACGATGTCTCACCTCACAGGACCGACGAGCTCACCTCCAGTGACGTCACACTCCCATTGTGTTACTTGGTGGTTGGTAACATCACACCTAACCCCCCTTGTTTCAACCTGTTGTACCCTACATTATCTAAGAACACTATATCCAAGACGATTACCAGATTTTATGATCCCCAACACCAAGATCACAGAAAACACACATTTTTATAATTATTCACACAAAAACCACGATCACCAATTCCATATCATGTTTACCGTCATCTATCAACACTAATCACCAAGATCACCAAAAAATCTAAGATCATGCATCTCAAAACTACTATGATCACTGAAAACACTTATTTTTTAAACATTCGCACAAAAATAAGACATACACAAAAATACCACAACACTTCCACCAACATCTATAACATAACATGAGCACTATAACATATCACTATCACAAAAAAAAATAATACACAGACACCCACATATTATACATTTCAATTGCAAATTTAAGACATGAGACATACACACCAAATCTAAGACATTCACCTCCAACTAAGACATACACATCACCCTTAAAACTTCCTTATTCATTCCGTATATCTCCTAGAGTTGTTTTAACCCCGACGGATCCACCACGACGTAGGAGCCAGAGTGTAGTAGGTGGTGTTGGAGTGGTGATGGTTCCTCTGGCTCCTACGTCGTGGTGGATCCGTCGGGGTTAAAACAACTCTAGGAGATATACGGAATGAATAAGGAAGTTTTAAGGGTGATGTGTATGTCTTAGTTGGAGGTGAATGTCTTAGATTTGGTGTGTATGTCTCATGTCTTAAATTTGCAATTGAAATGTATAATATGTGGGTGTCTGTGTATTATTTTTTTTTGTGATAGTGATATGTTATAGTGCTCATGTTATGTTATAGATGTTGGTGGAAGTGTTGTGGTATTTTTGTGTATGTCTTATTTTTGTGCGAATGTTTAAAAAATAAGTGTTTTCAGTGATCATAGTAGTTTTGAGATGCATGATCTTAGATTTTTTGGTGATCTTGGTGATTAGTGTTGATAGATGACGGTAAACATGATATGGAATTGGTGATCGTGGTTTTTGTGTGAATAATTATAAAAATGTGTGTTTTCTGTGATCTTGGTGTTGGGGATCATAAAATCTGGTAATCGTCTTGGATATAGTGTTCTTAGATAATGTAGGGTACAACAGGTTGAAACAAGGGGGGTTAGGTGTGATGTTACCAACCACCAAGTAACACAATGGGAGTGTGACGTCACTGGAGGTGAGCTCGTCGGTCCTGTGAGGTGAGACATCGTGTGTTGGTGGTAGTGAGGTGAGTGCGCTTAGATATTGTCAAATATGATTTTTTTTTTTGTGTGTGTGTGTGTGAAATGTTTATAAAAATGATTGTTTTCTGTGATATTAGTGATTTTGAGGTAAGTGAACATGGGTGATTGTAGTTGGTGATTGTCTTATATTATGTGTGTGTACAAGATATGTTTTCAGTTGATGGTGATCATGTACTAAGTGTTTGAGTATTAGGTTTGTGTTCATGCTTTTTTTTTTTTTTCATGCGCCAAATGGGGAGGGAGTTCTTGGTTATAGTGATTTGAGGGGATTTCTATAAAAAGGATGTTAGATGGTGATGTTAAACTTAGTTTCTGGTGAGTTTGACGGTGATTGGTAGTATTCAGTGGTGATTTGGTAGTAATCAGTAGTGTTTTTTGGGAGTATTCGGAGGTGTTTGATGGTGTTTTTTTGAAGGTGTTCAAATGATGTGCAGAGCATTTTTTGAAGAAGATCAGTGGTGTTCAGAGTTGGTTCAAAGTTAGTCAGTGTGTTAGATATGGTAATGTCTCATGTCATAAGTGTATGAGTTAGATTTTTTTTTTGTGCTAATGTTGTAAAGTCTGGAGAATGAGGGAGGAGTTTGGGGGGATGAGATGTAATTTAATGAAATGTGTAAGTGTAGATAAATTAGAGCTGTCAAATATTATTTGGGAGTAATCAAAATGATATTTTGGAAGTGCTTCAGTGTTGTTTGGAAATGTTCAAAAGTGTTTATGTGAGTACTCAAATGCTTTATGAGAGTGTTCGAAGTAATCTTGGGGTTGTTCTGTAGTGAGATGATAAAGGTTGTGGATGAGAGATATTGAGAAAAGGGGGTCTCAAATGATGTATGAGAGTGTTTTGAAGGTGTTCAAAGTAAAGTGAGTAGGTTAGGATAAGTTAGGTTAGGTTATTTTAGGTTAGGTTAGGTTAGGTTAGGATAAGTTAGGTTAGGTTAGGATAAGTTAGGTTAGGTTAGATTAGATTAGGATAAGTTAGGTTAGGTTCGTTATTTTAGGTTAGGTTAGGTTAGGATAGGTTAGGTTAGGATAAGTTAGGTTAGGTTAGCTTAGGATAAGTTAGGTTAGGTTAGGTTAGGTTAGCTTAGGATAGGTTAGGTTAGGTTAGGACAGGTTAGGATAGGTTAGGTTAGGTTAGGTTAGGTTCGGTAGGTTAGGTTCGGTTAGGTTAGGTTAAGTTAGGTAGTATTCGAGGTGTTTGATGGAGTTAGGTTAGGTTAGGATAGGTTAGGTTAGGTTAGGATAGAGGTGTTTGATGGAGTTAGGTTGGGTTAGGTTAGGTTAGGTTAGGTTAGGATAGAGGTGATTGATGGAGTTAGGTTAGGTTCGGTTAGGTGAGGTTAGGTTAGGTTAGGAATTAGGTTAGGTTAGGTTAGGTTAGGTTAGGATAGACAGTTGGTCTGGAAAGAGATGATTTTCTACCTTGGATGTTACCCGCATTTCATGGCGTCTGTCTGTCCTGAGTTGACGCAGGTGTTATGTTCTACCTTGGGTGTGAACCGCATTACCCAGTGGTGTTGTGGGGGGGAAGGGGTGACCCACAATGAGTCTCTCAGAGCGAGGAAAGTGTTTCTATTCGGAAATCGAGTAAATATTTCTACCATTGAGTGTGTTTACCAACAAGAAAAATAATGTTCGATTTTACGATAAAGTTTTCAAAACTAATTTGGAAATATCCAAAAAAAATGGAGTCGTTCAAAGTAATTCTGGAGTACTCTAATGTATTTTGGAAGTGTTCCAATATATTTTAGGTTAGGTTAGGATAGGTTCGGCTAGGTTAGGTTAGGTAAGGTTAAGATAGGTTAGGTTAGGTTAGGTTAGGGTAGGTTAGGTTAGGTTAGGTTAGGTTAAGTTAGGTTAGGCTAGGTTAGGTTAGGTTAGGTTGGGTTAGGTTAAGTTAGGTTAGGTTAGGCTAGGTTAGGTTAGGTTATGTTAGGTAAGGTTAGGTTAAGGTAGGTTCGGTTAGGTTAGGTTAGGTTAGGTTAAGTTAGGTTAGGTTAGGCTAGGTTAGGTTAGGTTAGGATAAGTTAGGTAAGGTTAGGTTAGGTTAGGTGAGGTTAGGTTAGGATAAGTTAGGTTAGGTTAGGTTAGGTTAGGTTAGGTTAGGATAAGTTAGGTTAGGTTAGGCTAGGTTAGGGATGTGTGTGTGTGTGTGTGTGTGTGTGTGTGTGTGTGTGTGTGTCTGTGTGTGTGTGTGTGGGATGTGGGATGTGGGTGTTGTGGGATGTGGGTGTTGTTGTCGAACTAGAGATACCGAAAAGACGTTATAAGTGGGTTGTTTTTGTGACTTTTTCTGATGTAGTGTGTCCCCTTATTAACTTTAATGAACTAAAAGGGTTAAAACGAGAAAAAAAAAAAATGGGAGGTGTGGGTGTTGTGACTTTCTGATGAAATTAGATAAAACGAGAAAAAATTGTGGGTGTTGTGGGATGTGGGTGTTGATCTTAGTTTATGGTGATTTTGGTGGTGTTTTGAGTGTATTCAGTGGTGTTTTAGTAATCAGTGGTGTATTTGGGAGTACTCAAATGGTGTTTTTGGAAGTGTTTCAGTGTTGTTTGGAAATGTTACAAAGGTGTTCAAAGGTGTTTTGAGTGTGTTCAAATGTTGTTTTTTTTGAAGGTGATCAAGGGTGTTCAAGGGTGTTTTGAAGGTGTTCAAAGGTGTTTTGAGGTTATTCAAAGGTGTTTTGAGTGTGTTCAAATGTTTTTTTGAAGGTGTTCAAAGGTGTTCAAAGGTGTTTTGAGGTTATTCAAAGGTGTTTTGAGTGTGTTCAAATGATTATGAGAGTGTTTTGAAGGTGTTCAAATGTGTTTTGAAGGTGTTCAAAGGTGTTTTGAAGGTGTTGAAGGGTGTTTTGATTGAATTCAGCGGTGTTTTAGTAGTATTTCAGTGGTGTAATTGGGAGTACTCAAATTGTGTTTTTTGGAAGTGTTTCATGGTGATTTTGGTGGTGTTTTGAGTGTATTCAGTGGTGTTTTAGTATTCAGTGGTGTAATTGGGAGTACTCAAATTGTGTTTTTTTGGAAGTGTTTCAGTGTTGATTGGAAATGTTCAAAGGTGTTTTTGAAGGTGTTCAAGAGTGTTTTGAAGGTGTTCAAGGGTGTTTGAAGGTGTTGAAGGGTGTTTTGATTGAATTCAGCGGTGTTTTAGTAGTAATCAGTGGTGTAATTGGGAGTACTCAAATAGTGTTTTGGAAATGTTCAAAGGTGTTTTTGAAGGTGTTCAAGAGTGTTTTGAAGGTGTTCAAGGGTGTTTGAAGGTGTTGAAGGGTGTTTTGATTGAATTAAGCGGTGTTTTAGTATTATTCAGTGGTGTAATTGGGAGTACTCAAATTGTGTTTTTTGGAAGTGTTCAAAGGTGTTTTTGAAGGTGTTCAAGAGTGTTTTGAAGGTGTTCAAGGGTGTTTGAAGGTGTTGAAGGGTGTTTTGATTGAATTCAGCGGTGTTTTAGTAGTAATCAGTGGTGTAATTGGGAGTACTCAAATAGTGTTTTTGGAAATGTTCAAAGGTGTTCAAAGGCGTTTTGAAGGTGTTGAAGGGTGTTTTGATTGAATTCAGCGGTGTTTTAGCAGTATTCAGTGGTGTAATTGGGAGTACTCAAATTGTGTTTTTTGGAAGTGTTTCATGGTGATTTTGGTGGTGTTTTGAGTGTATTCAGTGGTGTTTTAGTATTCAGTGGTGTATTTGGGAGTACTCAAATGGTGTTTTTGGAAGTGTTTCAGTGTTGTTTGGAAATGTTCAAAGGTGTTCAAAGGTGTTCAAAGGTGTTTTGAGTGTGTTCAAATGTTGTTTATTTTGAAGGTGATCAAGGGTGTTCAAGGGTGTTTTGAAGGTGTTCAAAGGTGTTTTGAGGTTATTCAAAGGTGTTTTGAAGGTGTTCAAGGGTGTTTATGTGAGTATTCAAAGGTGTTTTTTGAAGGTGTACAAATGATTATGAGAGTACTTATGAAGGTGTTCAAATGATGTGCAAGAGTACTTATGAAGGTGTTCTGGGAGTATTCAGAGGTGATTTTGGGGGTGTTCGAATGATGTTTTGGAGTATTTCAGTGTTGTTTGGAAATGTATAAAGGTATTTTTGTGAGTATTCAAATGATTTAAGAGAGTGTTTTGAAGGTGTTCAAAGTAAAAGTGCGTATTAACTTCGTAATATGTAAAATTGTGACTAGTGAATTTATCGAAAAGTGGTTATAAGTGTTGTGGTGACTTTCTGATGTACTGTATCCCCTTATTAACTTTAATGAACTAAAAGGGTTAAAACGAGAAAAATTGGGGGGTTATGAGTGAAAATTGTGAGGTGTTGGTTGGAGTGTGAGGGTTCGGGAGGGTGGGGAGGAGGTTACTTCGTGGGGGAGTGACCTGAGATGAAATAGTTAAAAATGTCTAGACTTGTGTTGTAAAGAAATTGTGGGTATTAACGAAAAAATGTGCCTTTCTGATGTACTGTGTCCCCTTATTAACTTGAAATGAACTAAAAGGATCGACAAGATTCAGCCTGTGTGCGCGTGACATCACTGACATAGGGGGTGACCTGATTCAACCTGTGTGCGCGTGACGTCACTGCTATGTCCCCTTATTAACTAAAAGGCTAGACAAGATTCAACCTGTGTGCGCGTGGTCCTTTTTAGTTCATTTAACTTAATGAGAGGAAACTTTTAGTTCATTTTAAAATAATAAGGGGAAGATGTTTAGACCTGTAGTAGGCATGCTTACCCCCAGAGGGGTGATTCCAAAAACTTGATCCGAGGAATTTCGAAAACCCCATAGGGGGGGAAATCCAAAAACTTGATCCGAGGAGATGGAGAATTTCGAAAACCCCATAGGGGGGAATCCAAAAAACTCGATCCGAGGAGATGGAGAATTTCGAAAACCCTTTAGGGGGGGGAATCCAAAAACCTTGATCCAAGGAGATGGAGAATTTTGAAACCCCCATAGGGGGCATCCAAAAAACTTGTATTATCGAGAAATTTTTTGGGTTGGGGGGTGAAAGTGGGAGGGGGATCCGAGGAAGTGGAGACTTTGATATTGAGAAATTGTTTGGGGATGGGGGGTGAAAGGAGGGGTACCCAAAAAACTTGATCCGAGGAATTGGAGAATTTCGAAAACCCCATAGGGGGGAATCCAAAAAACTTGATCCGAGGAGATGGAGTCATGGTAATATCGAGAAATTTTGGGATGGGGGTGAAAGTGAGAGGGGGAACCTTAAAAACTTGATCCGAGGAGATGGAGAGCACAAGAAAATGAAATTCAAAAAAAATTCGAAAAAAATCGGAAAAAAATTCGAGGCGCGGGGGCGATCCGGACGACGCTGCAGAAGGCGCAGCAGAAGGTGCGGGCGGGCGCGCGGGCGGGGCGCGCGGGCGGGCGCGCGGGCGGGGGGTCGCGAAGGGCGCGGGCGGGCGCGCGGGCGGGCGCGCGGGCGGGCGGGCGGGGCGCGCGGCTCGAAGGGGGGACGCGAAGGGGGGGGGTTCGTGGGTGGGGGTATTGGTTGGGGGGGTCAAGGGTGAGGTAGTCTCGAGGGCGAGGTCATGGTCAAAACCGGAAGTAACACCTAGGTGTGAAAAGGTGACCCTCCAGCTGCTGGTCCTAGACCGGAAGAGACCTCCCAGAGGAAGGCCCAAACCGGAGGAGACCTCCCAGAGGAAGGCCTTTTCCGGAGGAGACCCCCCAGAGGAAATTATCACTACTTATATATATATATATATATATGTATATATATATATGTATATATATGTATATATATATATATATATATTTATATATATATATATATATGTATATATATATATATGTATATATATATATGTATATATATATATATGTATATGTATATATATATATATATGTATATATATATATATATATGTATATGTATATATATATATATATATATGTATATATATATATATATGTATATGTATATATATATATATATGTATATATATATGTATATGTATATATATATATATATATGTATATATATATATACATATATATATATATATATATACATATATATATATACATATATATATATATATATGTATGTATATACACAGTCCTCACTTATTTAAGTCCTCATTTTACGTCGTTTCGTTTTAACGTTTTTAAAAAACTGATTCCCGGCCAAGGCTATTGTCTGTATGGAGTTTGCATGGTGGTAAGTGCTCCTTACAATTTTAGTTTTGCAAACATTTATTCCTTGATTTAATCCTGTTGTAATGAGTGCTAAAGACACACTGTGCATCCTTGATGCTTATATCAATTCGAGTATGGTAAAACTAGCTTTGTTATACATTGTATCACTTAAAGTCAGAGTTTTCAGGAACTTATCAACATTAAGTGATGACTTACTGTTTAAATGAAAAAAACTATTGTAAACAAAAAATAGTGAAATTCCAAGTGCTTCCGTGATTTCTCACATTATCAAGGAACTGTAAAAACTGATAGAACAGCTGAAGACTTACAAGGCCGAGATAGCACCTTACGGTCAGCATCTGACATCTCACTCGTCCCTTTATGATGATCTGGGTAAGATGGTCAATTATTCCCAAATTTTATTAAATATAAATGAATCTAATTTGTATAATCATAAACCAATATTTATATTAAAATCAAAACTATTTTTTATGAAGCAGTATATATAGTATTGTAACCATGAACAAGTGGTATTCAATCAATAACAACATTGCAACTAGCCGAGGGATCGAACTTGTCTTCTTTTAGCTCGCCTCATGGTGAGCAAAAATTCACGATGCTCTAACCCACTGGACCATACAGTCCTACACCCACACCATCATATATCCTTGGATCACGGTACAACATCTAGCTCTGCTGGGTTTGATCCCCCAGCTAGTCACATTGTTACTGATTAAATACCACTTGTTCGTGGTTACAATATTATATATACTGCTTGTGGAGGGTTGAACACCAAAAGGAGAGTAGAATGAAATTAGTTCTGTTACGAATTATGTCCATGTATCATGATACTAGGATATTGTTCTGTATTTTTATTGTAAATATTAGTATTAATATATATGCGTATAGGAAAAGTAGAAAACTAATTTATAATGAGAGGAAAAAATCACTAGTTAATAGACCTGCCGCTAGTTATGTTGCCAGCTGGATTCAAGCTTTTGTCACGTGACCAACCTGACGAGTTAATGGTCGTTGACACAAGCAGTAGGTTCACCCACTCACTTCTGATTAGTACTCTGCCTTGTACTCTCACACTTTGTCTGATCTCTGTTTTCTAGAGTTCTCTGTTCATATTCAGATCCTTTACACGGGAATATCGATGAAGCTTTCTGTATGGGTAACTTGAATTTATTGTCTCTGTGAAGACATTGATAGAGTTGTGTTAGTAACATATCAGTTATTTCATGTCTTGTATTGATTGCCTAACTCTACTAACAATAGCCGTATATATAAATATACCTTTTATATGTAATGGGAAAGATAAGTAATTTCATGCTCTTTATTAAGATTATGGTTCATAGAGATATGAACGAATCTAAGGTTTGTTATTAAAGACAAGGATTTTACTCGTTTGTTTTGGTCATCCTAAAGAAAGCCTCTTTGGTTAAGAAGGCTATATTTGCTATATTTGCTGCACTAAACCCTTGTTTCCATTGGAGTTTTTCCCTAAACAAAGCCCATACATAAATTGGTTCTAAAAGAGATAATCGGTGGAACATTCTTGCCCCTCCATACGCAACATCTGTGGCACCCACACCATTGTATGTCCTCAGATTACGGCACAACACCTAGCTTTGCTGGGTGAGCGATTCTTGAAGGATTGTATGGTCCAATGGGATAGAGCGTCGTGAATTTTCGCTCACCATGAGGTTCGATCCCCCGGCTAGTTGCATAGGATGCAAAACAACCAGAGGGAAAGTTGAATGATAGCTCTAGGTCTTTCGTGTTGGAATCAACACACCATCAGGAGCGTGAAAAGTTGCAGAAATGAGTAAGTAATTTAAGCAAATTTGCTGAGACTGAGGGTGGACTGAGGGTCAATAGAATGTTTAAGTTTTCAGTATATAAGAATCACACGAACATGTGCTCGTATATCCGCTGTTACAACAGTCACTATGTTTTTGAGAACTTACAGAGTAGCCCTGAGTTCTTAGATGAGAGAATTAGAAAAATATTTGACATCGCTACAAAGCTATGTTACCCTAAAGAGTTTCTAGAGACTGTTTTGTTGGCAGCTAGAAAAACTCATCATAGGACTGAACCTAGAATAACTTTTCATAACAAGAATGCGCTTGTTCTGCCATATACTGAGATTTTATCAGTTCTGCCAAATGCCCTAAACAGACTAGATATACAAGTTGTTTTTAAAAATTCACGGATTGTTAAGAGTATGCTGATCAAGAATTCTGCAAAACATGGTGTACGTGGCGTGTACAGGATTAGGTGGCAAGGATGCAACCTTTCGTATGGCGGGCAAACGGGTAAACCTTTAACTGTTAGAATCATTCAACACCAGTATTAAGGACAGCTCAAGAATCTAGTGCGATATTAAGCCACACACGAGTCTGTAATAATCCTATCAAGTGGGTTGAGGCAAAAGTCATTGTCCCATGTACTTTATGGATAGAAAGAAATATTCTTGAGTCTGCAATTATTAAACACGATAAACTTTTGTTACTTAATGGTAGTTGTGGGCTATTTAAACTTGATTCACTTATAATTGAGACTCTCGTGCGTAATCTGAACCTCGATTCTTATATGAATGCCATGGACTGCCTTACTTGTCAGGGTTCCACGAATAGGAACTAAGGAGGTGGCGAGTTTGCCCTAGATCTTCGTTTTCCGGCTTAATTGTTATGGAATTTTTCCAAAGATAGTGACAGACACAGCTTTATTCAGAACATAAAGTCCTTTATATTTCTTAAGTCTGACTGATAATCTTAATAACCAGTATTTTACCAATGTTAATTTTTCTAGTTAATCACTAAATTACCTTTGCTTATAGACTGACTTTTCTCTATAATACATAATCTCCCTGGCACTAGGCACTCGTGCCTGGCACTAGGCACTCGTGCCTGGGGTACTGAATGTTTTCCCTCCACCACCCTCAGTCTCAGCAAGGTGTCCCGCGGAACGAATTTGCTAAGATTATTTACTCATTTCTACCTTTGCGAGCTCATGATGATGTGTTGATTGCAACACGAAAGGCCTAGAGCTATCATTCAACTCCCTGTGTGGGTGTTTAGCATATATATATATATATATATATATATATATATATATATATATATATATATATATATATATATATATATATATATATATATATATATATATATATATATATATATATATATATATAGACAGAACATTCACAAAACTACGATACAAAGTAAAACAACATAGGTAACTCAGAGCTACATCTCGAATACTTCGTCCAGCTCCCCGGCGGTGGGCCGCGTGCCCATATATATATATATATATATATATATATATATATATATATATATATATATATATATATATATATATATATATATATATATATATATATATATGGAGTGCATTTAAATAATAAATACACAGGACGTAGTATACACAGTGTATATTAATAAAGTTTTAATAGATGATCGTTTCTGTAGTTTTTTTTTTTATACCACGAGTCCCTGTATAGCTGTGTGGCAATAACCTTAAATAATATCGAGTGCTGCTAGACTGGAGGACAGACTCCATGAAGGAGGATTCTGTGTAACATCCTGCCACTGGACAGTGAGGAACTGTGTAGTAACAACCAAGAAGTCTCACCCACAGCAGACAGGACAGATTCGCACCCATTATAATTCCTATTTAGGTTGCAACATGTAGTGAACTTTCTGTAAGCCTATTTTCAGGTGCTCATTTGATGCGGGAGAGTTCTCTTGTGGCCATTAAAATAAACACATGGGTCTAGACTTGATGCATATTGAAAGCCTCGTGAGCGCTCAGGATCGGATGATAAATTTAATAGTAAAGAAATTACCGCCAACGCGCTAAAAATACCAATAATCATTTTGACGTTTTCATCAAATTACAATTAATACAAACAGATACAGTCCAGTGCACATCCTGGTGTGCCAGTGGCGTGTTTCTCGTAATTATTTCTCTTGAACAATTCAAAATACACCATTGGGCGGTTTATCTAACCATCTTCTTGTTTCTTATGTCAGTGCTTGTCCAACGACCTCATTTTTTTTGTTAGTACCTGTCCCACGACCTCATTTTTTTGTTAGTACCTGTCTCACGACCTCACCGTTTCTATGTCAGTGATTGTACCACGACCTCACTGTTTCTTATGTCAGTGCTTGTCCCACGACCTCATTGTTTTTTGTTAGTACCTGTCCCACGACCTCACCGTTTATGTCAGTGATTGTACCACGACCTCACTGTTTATGTCAGTGATTGTACCACGACCTCACTGTTTCTTATGTCAGTGATTGTACCACGACCTCACTGTTTCTTATGTCAGTGCCTATAACACGACGTCACTGTTTCTTATATCCGTGGCTGTAACACGACCTCACTGTTTCTTATATCCGTGGCTGTAACACGACCTCACTGTTTCTTATGTCAGTGCCTGTCCCACGACTTCACTGTTTCTTATGTAAGTGATTGTACCACGACTTCACTGTTTCATATGTAAATAATTGTACCACGACCTCACTGTTTCTTATGTAAGTGACTGTACCACGACCTCACTGTTTCTTATGTGAGTGACTGTACCACGACCTCATAACTGTTAGTATCTGTCCAACGACCTCATAGTTGTTAGTATCTGTCCCACGACCTAACAGTTGCTTATGTTAGTCAATCCCAAGAACTCACAGTTGAAAAGACACAGATGCAAGAATTAGGTATCTATATTCGTTATTTTGTACATATATGTAGTAGAATTCTTCTCCGGGCTGAGGGACTGACCAACTTAAAAACTACTTCTTCAAGGGTGATGGAATGATTACATCGTCTTTACATCTCCACTGTTTCTGTTGCCTCTGTATTCGACTGATGAAGCCTACTATGTAGGCGAAACGTTTCGTAATAAAGATAAATAATGGCTGCATATGTGTGTCCTGCTTTTCAATTTGTCGGTATTGTAAACCATTTTCACATTCACACTTCACAGTTGTTTGTCACTATCTGTCCCACTATCTCACACATGTTTATTTATGTCAGTGTCTGTCTCACTACCTCACCCTTGTTTGTGTCAGTGTCTGTACCGCGACCTCTCATTTGTTTATGTCAGTGTACCAAGATCTCACAGATGTTTTGAACAATAGCTACGCTGGTTATTATTCTTAGTGATATTACTACAACTACTACTATTACTACTACTACTACTACTACTACTACTACCACTACTACTGCTGCTGTTGCTACTACTACTGCTGCTGCTACTACTATTACCACAGCTAGTGCTGCTGCTGCTGCTACTACTACCACTGCTAATGCTACTGATGTTACTACTACTACTACTACTGCTACAACTACTACTACAACTGCTGCTGCAGCTACTACTACTGCTGCTGCTGCTGCTACTGCTACTACTACTACTACTGCTGCTGCTGCTAGTACTACTACTACTACTACTACTACTACTGCTGCTGCTGCTGCTGCTGCTGCTGCTACTACTACTACTGCTACTACTATTGCTACTGCAGCTGCTGCTGCTACTACTACTACTATTACTACTGCAGCTGGTGCTGCTGCTGCTACTACTACTACTATTACTACTGCAGCAGCAGCAGCAGCTACTACTACTACTACTATTGCTACTGCTGTTTCTGCTGCTACTACTACTGCAGCTGCTGCTGCTGCTGCTGCTACTACTACTGCAGCTGCTGTTGCTGTTGCTACTGCTGCTGCTACTACTACTACTACTACTATTACTACTGCAGCTGCTGCTGCTGCTACTACTACTACTGTGGTGAAAATTCTCCAGTAAAGGGGGTATCTCTCAGCCCCCTTCAGCCCTCTGAGGCACCTAGCCCTCTCCGGATGGGGATAATGGAGTCTTACTTCCTCACAGAGTAATCTAACCCATATGTTTGTACCCTAGCGTCACGAGCCACACTTTCCTCTCCTTGATAGTTCTTGATCACTACACGGTGAGGATTATGTTGAGAAATGGCATTACCAGCTAAGTTTAATTTTAAATTTAAATATAGGGAACACTTAGCTGATAAAAGACAGCAAATCGTCTACACAGCCGCCCCTGCAGACGAGGTCTTGAAAAGCTGTCGAAGTCATCTCTCAACGGGCTGTAAAGAGTTATAATTTGTAAGATTATAAATTACCCCTAGGGGGTGTTATGTCAGCATATTTCATTCACTGATTGCTGACAAATTACATACTTGTTTGGACTCAAAAGTCCGCCCCTTACTGCCGACTATAGGTTGATTACAAACTCCTTGCGACTCAAGAACTGCGCAGTCCCCCGTACTACAAGAAATTCGTAACCTACCTTGCTCTTGTAGCGTGAGCTATGGTGTTTTTCACACCTTCGACAGATATCGGTGACTTGATAGAAGCTGAAGTGTCCTTGGATGTCCACGTCTTCCATAGTCTAGGAATACGCACACTGGTACACTATGTTCAACAAGATTTGTCTTTATTGTTCACAATCTTATCACTAAAGAAGCTGATCACACTTCTCTTAAGTGTTTATTGTGTTTTATGAGACACTTTATTCACACTAACGCACAGATCGTTCTTTGTTGGTTATCCTGGCGTCAGTGTCACTCTCAGTAGAGTCAAAAGTAATCTCAAGATGCCACAGCGCCCCACGCCATTACTGCCCCTTGCACAAAGGAAAAGCTGACATAGTACTTTTGCTTCCTTGCCACTTCCTCGATGAAGCAAAGCAGAATGTTTAAATCTTGCTGTCTTAAGCATAGACAACAATGTCCACTATCTTTACTGTGGTAATAAAGTGGGAGCAGGATTTTCCTTAATTGTCCTGCTAAAGTAAGAGATGTACTGTCTCTTATTAAAATACACTCTGCAACACTGGACTGCAAGGAGCAGCGGTCGCTTGACCACGTTGCATACTCGTACTGCATCTGCGATCAATTACTCACTGTAGCAGTAAACAAGACGCTTGCCCCTTCTGAGAGGGCTGGGCCCCTCAGGGCTGAAAGGGCTGAAAGGGGCTGAAGGGGGATGATACTCCCCTCCTGGAGAAAATTTCTCCACACTGGGGGGCGGCGGAGGTTCGCTGCAGGTGAACTATTCATCACTTAACATTAATTTAATTTTCTCACTCGCTGCCACTGCTGCTTGTCTTTTCTGAACAGCTTTAGTCTGTGTGGTTTCTGGAGAATCACTAATTTTGTTTTCAACACTGTGTAATTCTAACGGCACTAGTTTATTTATTGTCCGCTTATTCACTACACCTTTGCTTAAAACATCAACTGTCCTGATGATTCCATTTGCATCAGGATGTATGGTCACAATTTTTCCAAGTGGCCATTGGGACCTCGGACCATCATTGTCGATAATCACTATGTCACCAGGTCTTAAGGACTTATGATTTTCAGGAACACCAGCTCCATAGAAGTGTTCTCTCAATGAGGTGAGATAGTCTTCTCGCCAAATTTTCTTCCAACGTTCAATCACTTTATTAAGGTGTTTGAATTTACGTCTAAGTTGCTCAGGTTCGAAATAAGAAGGATCCTCTATGATTTCTTTGTCATTCATGGGAGGAACAGGTTCGAGCCTTCTGCCATGGAGTAAATGAGATGGACTTAACACTTCTAAATTGTCCAGATCATCGGTAACATAAGTTAGAGGTCTGTTGTTGACTCTATTTTCTATTTCAGTCACAACTGTACGGAATTCTTCTAAGTCGATTCTTTGACGATGAAGTCTTTCTTAAACAACGTTTTACAATGCCGATCATTCTTTCATAAAATCCGCCGTGCCATGGAGATTTAGGAGGAATGTATCTCCAACGACGACTGCGTTGATTCAGCATCTGTTGTACTTCTGGTTGATCAAAGATCTTGCTTATATAAGCAGCACCAGCAAAAAAGTTCGTTGCATTATCTGAAATCATCAGTCTGGGACATGCCCTTCTGGCTGCAAACCTTCTGAATAATTTGATAAAAGTTTCAGCAGACATGTCAGTGGCTACTTCTAGATGTACTGCTCTAGTCGTAGCACAAGTGAACAAACAGATGTACACCTTGATGGGAACTTTGTCAACTGTTTTGGTTAAAATTATTGGTCCAGTGTAATCTACACCTGTCACCTCAAATGGAGTGATATGACAAACTCTTTCAGAGGGATATGGAGGTGGACCTGGATACTGACATACTCGCATATCGTAGTGACGACAAGTAATACAGTCCTTTATTTGTTTTTTCACACTTTGTCGACCTTGAGGTATCCAGTAGGATTGTCGTATATGACAAAGTGTGTCAGCTACCCCACCATGTAACACATTACTGTGGGCGTTTTGCACAATCAGTTTTGTTAGCCAATGATTCTTGGGGATCAATATTGGATGTATGGCTTCTTTAGGTAGTGAAGAATTATGAATTCTTCCTCGACATCTTATAATCTTTTCTGAGTCGAGATAAAGTCCTAAAGAATTAATCATAACAGATTTCTTTGGGGAATTATCTTGTGTTTCCAGAAATTTATATTCTGTAGAGAAAACATCTTTCTGTATTAGTTTCACCCAGGATTTAATGGGTTCAAGATATTCATAATCAGGTTTTATTCCTTTAATGAATTCAAAGACAAGAGCTGTAACTCTTAAGAGTTTACCCAAAGATGAGTATTTAGATCCATCAATGACTATTTCTGTTGTGTCTGCAGTATTTACACAACTTACTTCTGCTGTGTTCAAGCAGACTGTTTCTTTTGGCATAATGTGAGCTTTTTGCTGAGGCCAGTTATTTTCATTAGAGAGCCAGTTCGGTCCGTGGAGCCATAATTTATTATCCACAAATTTCTTGAGTGGGACACCACGTGACAACATGTCAGCTGGATTCTCTTGGGTAGAGACGTGGAGAAAGAGATAATCTCTCTGCATCTCTTTTATTTCCGCTACTCTGTTCTGTACATAGACCATCTTATTATTTCTTAACCACTGGAGAACTGCTTCATTATCACTCCAGATCACGGTTTTTTCAATAGTGAGAAGATCAAGTACTTTGTTGAGATAGACAGCTAATTTTGTACCTACATAGAGTGCTGTCAGTTCCAGTTGTGGTACTGTTCTGACCTTCAAGGGTGCTACCCTGGCCTTTGAAGTAATTAGTGTACTTTCTTCAGCATTACTCATGTAAGCTACAGCGCCATAACCTCTGGTTGACGCATCACAGAACACATGTAATGTGTACTTGTTTCCCTCTTGACCTATTTGTCTGGGAAATTGAATTTGATGAAGTTATTTAAACTCCTTGGATATTTCATCCCATGCTTGACTCATTTCTAGAGGCAAGTTCTCATCCCATCCAATTTTGAGCTTCCATGCATCTTGCATAAGCATTTTACCCTTCATGGTAATTGGTGAGACGAGTCCTAGAGGATCAAAACATTGTGATACCTCTGACAGTAAACTACGTTTAGTGAGTGTACTGCATGATTTATTGTTTATCTTTTTGAGACTCAAAGTATCTTCCTGTGTGTTCCAATTAAGTCCCAGCATATTGTTGCAATCAGGAATTTCAGTTTCAGGGAAATCTTCTTTGATAAGTTCCCTTAATTGCTTTGAATTTGTATTCCACCTCCTTAGAGGCATATTTGCTTCCTTCATCTCCTTGTTAGCTTCTCTGTATAAGGATTTCAAATCCTCCTCTTTATTCACACTACCTTGAAGATTGTCCACATAGAAACTTTTCTTTAAGATTTCTTTGAAGGGACTTTCAGAGTTCTTCAAGTGTGTATTTAGAGTAGCTTCTAGTAAGAATGGAGAGGATGTTGCACCAAATAATACTGATTTGAAACGATAAGTTTTCACAGGACTTTGAGGATCATGTGGATTTTCAGGCCACAAGAATCGAGTATAATCTCTATCTATTTCTTGTAGTCCTACTCTTAAGAAAGCTTTGGAAATATCAGCCGTGTAGGCACATGGGTTTGTCAGAAATTTCATAAGCACGTCTCCAAGCTTCTCAGTTAGTGAGGGTCCGGTCATCAGACAGTCATCTTTATTTGCACGTGCGCTGCAATTATATACAACACGTGGTGGAGTGGTTTCAGAATCTTTTCTGACTCCATGGTGCGGGAGATAATGAGCTTCTGTCTTCAACTTATCTTCGACTATTTCCTCAGTGAATTTATTGTCCAACTGTTCTTGTATGATATTATCATAAACAGTCAGTAGCTCTGGATTCTTCCTGAGCTCATGTATTTGTGCTTTCATTTGTCCGAAAGCCATGCGATAATTGCTAGGCAGATGTGGTGGATTTAATTTCCATGGTAACCTAACCCAATACTGTCCATCTTTATATTTGACAGTGTCCAAATATTGGTTATAAGTCTGAGACTCTTGTGGGCTTGGTTTATTTACATCAATACCTATCGCATCTAAATCCCACAACTTATCAACTGGTTCATTCATTTCTTCCAGTAATGATAATTTTTGCTGTGGTACATGATCAGCGGTTATTCTCGTAACTAGTACATTTTCCACTGAATCAATATCAAATTCAAATTCAAATTCAAATTCAAAGTTTATTCTCTATAAAGATTACAATGTTGAATTTACAGAATTTGGTTGTTGTGTGGTTTACATGTAGTTAAATAATGATTACAGAGTGTACCACTAGAACGCCTAGCATGGCTAGGCATTTCGGGCAGACTTAGTTTAATTCTTTATTTTAAAATATTACAAATTATGAGGTAAGTTGGTATTATGGCTAAGTGACTAAATACTAGTTTGTGAGTTTAGCAATGTGAATGCTTTTGTTTTGGCACAGTACATAGTTTCAGTATTGGAGTATCATAGGATTCATTATTTTAAGATTGAGATTAATATTTCTGTTTATGGTCAAATGGGTGAGTGAGTGTAAATGTGAACCACCAGGTGGTTTTCGTGTAGTTAGTTGATGGGGTGTATCAGGGAGATAAGATGTTTTATAATGGTAGTTTTGAAGGTGATGAATGTGTCTGCAGTTCTAGAGTTCTCAGGTAGGGTGTTCCAGATTTTAGGGCCTTTGACATACATTGAATTTTTGTAAAGGTTTAGTCGGACTCGGGGAATGTCGTAGAGATGTTTGTGTCTGGTGTTATGCCTGTGGGTTCTGTCACAACTATCAAGAAAGCATTTTAGGTCAAGGTTGATATTGGAGTTTAAGGTCCTGTAGATGTAGATTGCACAGTAGTAAGTGTGGATGTACTGAACAGGGAGTAAGTTTAGATCTATGAAGAGTGGGGGGGGGGTGTTGCCAGGGATGGGATTTAGTGATTATTCTTACTGCAGCTTTTTGTTGGGTTATTATTGGCTTTAGGTATGTTGCTGCAGTTGATCCCCAAGCACAAATAGCATAGGTGAGGTATGGATAAATAAGTGAGTGGTATAGTGTGAGAAGGGCATTTTGCGGCACGTAGTATCGTATCTTGGAGAGGATTCCAACCGTTTTGGATACTTTTTTGGTTATGTGTTGGATATGGGTGCTGAAATTCAGGTTGTTGTCAAGGTATAGGCCTAGGAATCTGCCCTCATTATGTCTGGTAATTAGAGTGTTGTCGATCTTAATGTTAATTTGTGCATCTCCTGCTCTGCTACCAAACATAATATAGTAAGTTTTGTCAGTGTTAAGCGTAAGTTTATTGGCTGTCATCCAAGTCGATATTTTGATCAGCTCCTCGTTAACAATGGTGTTGAGGGTGGCAAGATTAGGGTGAGAGATGACATAAGTCGTGTCGTCAGCAAAGAGAATGGGTTTCAGGTGTTGGGATACGTTTGGAAGATCATTGATGTATATGAGGAAGAGCAGGGGACCAAGGACACTTCCCTGCGGAACTCCAGTATCAAGTGGCCGTGTTGTTGATGCTGTGTCTTTATTGGTGACATACTGATACCTATTAGTAAGGTAAGATTTGAAATATGCAAGCGCATGGCCTCTTATACTGTAATGGTCAAGTTTGTGGAGTAGGATGTCGTGGTCTACTGTGTCAAAAGCTTTTCTTAGGTCAATAAAAATTCCTAGCGAATATTCCTTATTTTCCAATGCTGTGTAAAGCAGATCTAGCATTTTTATGATTGCATCATTAGTGCTTTTATTTTTCCTGAATCCAAATTGGCAGTGGTTGAGTATGTTTTGTGTTGTTATAAATGAATATAGTCTCCTGTGCACGAGTTTCTCAAAGATTTTGGATAGCAATGGTAAGTTTGATATTGGCCTATAGTTGTTTAAGTCTGTAGGGTCACCACCTTTATGTATTGGTGTAACCCTTGCCATCTTGAGTAGTTTCGGGAAGGTGCTAGTTTCTAGTGACTTGTTAAAAAGTAATGAAATAGCATGCGAAAGGATATGGGCCGCTCGCTTGTACAGTAATGGTGGGACATTAGACAGATTCCCTGAGTTGTTTTTAAGTGACTTTATAATCTCGGTGACTTCCGAGGGCTCAGTTGGTGCAAGATAGAAGGAATTTGGGAAATTCCCATCTAGGTAGTCCCCGGCATGGGCATTGGTATGTGGGATTTTATTGGCGAGATTAGATCCTATGGTTGAGAAGAAGTCGTTTATCTTGTTAGCTGTGTCAGTGGGATGTAGTGGTGTTTCATTAGGTTTAGTTAGGACAATATTCTTGTTTTTTTTCAGTTTGTGGGTCCCTAGAATCTGAGAGAGTGTTTTCCAGGTCTTTTTTATATCTCCTCTAGTGTCTGTGAATCTACTGGAGTAGTATAGTTGTTTGGCTTTCTTTATTACTTTGGTGAGAACTGATGAATAGTGTTTAAGAATATCTTTGTGTATTAAGCCCTGTCTATATTGCTTTTCATATTGGTGTTTCTTGTCAATGGATTTCAGAATGGTACTGGTTAGCCATGGGCAACCAAGCCGTTTGTTTGTGATCTGTTTCGTTTTTATAGGACAATGTTTGTTGTATAGTCTAAGTAATTTGTTAAGAAAAATGTCTGTCCAGTCATCAATACCATTGGCCTTGGAGAATTCTGTAGGCCAGTCAACAATCTCTAGGTCAGCTGTAAACTTCCTTACTGAGGCCTCGTCATGGAGTCTAAATGAGACTTTGTTGGATTCAAGTGGTGGTTTACTAATGTTTGTCAGGAGGAAGGTAGGGTAGTGGTCTGTAGTGCTATCTGTGATTATCCCTGATTTAAGGGGGGCTAGTATATTGGTCCATATGTGGTCTATTATGGTTGCACTTGTCTCAGTGAGCCTGGTTGGTTTAGTTATTGTTGGTATGAGAAGTGTGTTGTTCATATTGTTGATGAAGTCAGGTACAGGCTGATCATCTAGTAATCCAAGGTTGATGTTGAAGTCTCCAGCTAAGAGAAGGTGGTGCTTATTCATTTGTCTGTTTGTTATTAGTGACTTTAATTTCTCACTGAAATTTGGGATGTTTGTGTGAGGTATCCGGTAAATGGCACCGATTGTTATAGGTGTCTTAAGGTTTTTTACAGTAAAATTAGCAAAAATGCATTCCCCATATTCATCACTAAAGCAAGTGGTGCTAATACAAGATAATTGGTTAGAGTAATAGATTGCAATACCACCCCCAACTTGGTTTGGTCTGCAGTTGTGAATTGCTGTGTATCCTGGTAGAGGGTAGATATCTATTGTGTCCTGCTTAAGCCAGGTCTCAGTAAGAATAATGCAGGAGAAGGGTGTCTTTAGTGATTCAAGGAGTGCCAGGAGGTCATCATAGTGTTTGCTTAAGGACCTGATGTTGTAGTTAAGTACTGATAGACTTTTAGCATTGTTTAGGATAGTGCTGGCTTGTGTTGTTGTGTAATAAAGGCAGTTACTTTCCAATAGGTTTTGATTGGGTGTCAGATTATGGAGGTTTAGATCAGGGTCAACGTGATCAATCATCTTCTAGGTTTAAATTATGGTTATTTATATCCTGAGTTGTGTGTTGAGTTGTAGTACTGATATCTGTAGTGGCGGGAAGTTTGGATAAGTATATAGCTAGAGTATTTTGGTCATATAGAGTATAGTCACTACTACACATAATGAAGTTGATGTTGTCTATGTGTTGTGCTGGAATAAACTAAAGTACAAATAGGTATAAACTAGTAATATAAAAATACAAATTTAAAATAGAACAAGACTCTCACTTGTAATTGCACTAAGGTCTAATATAATGACTTTTGTGGAGTCTATGTTTTGAGCTAGAATGAGCTATAGTACAACTAGATTTAATCTAATAATATAAAAATACAAATTAAAAATAGCACCAGTCTCTCACTAGTAATTGCACTATGGTCTAATATAATGAATTTGGTATTGACTATAGTACAACTGTGTTTAATCTAATAATATAAAAAAGGCACAAGACTCTCAATTGTAATTGCACTAAGGTCTTATATAAGTTGTTTACAAGAATTAGAGTATAACTAGATTTAAATTGACAGGATAAAATACACAAGTTAAGGTAGCCAAAAAAAAAAAAAAAAAAATGATAAAAATAAAAATGGCAATGACTTGGTTATAATATGCTAGTAAGATGGTAGACAGGATAATATAAAAGTTGTAGTTGAAAATACTAGTTTAAAAAAGTATAGAATAAAATGGTCAATAAAAGAAGTTTACAATAAGTTTGATCAATATAGTTTAAAGCAAAATTGGGCAATAATAGGGATTTTAGAATAAAATTGGGCAATTGAGTATTTCTTAAAGTGAGGTAGAATTATTGAGGACATGTTATGGCTAGTTTATAATAAAATAAGATAAAACAGTGATGTGGTAAGTTGTAAAAAAAGGAGATAGATTCTGTAGATATTAAACAAATTAAGACTATGAGGTAGAATGGTCGTTGAATACAACAATGACAGTCAAAAGTAGTTGGGGTATTAGAATTTTAGGGGGGCACAAATTTATGACAATATAACACTAACTGTGGACTGTGGGTATTATCTGCACTTTACTCTGATTCTGTTAGTCCAGCCTCACTTAGGAATGTTTTAAGGTCATGTTCTGTAGAGATGAAGTATCTCTTCCCAGTGGGCTGTTTCCTAACTGCGATTTTTCCATCCCTCACAAAGCACTGGTGGATTTTTTGGGCATAGCATAATTTTCTTAGCCGATAAAGAAGGTTTTGTCTTGTTTTGGTAAGGCACTCATTGACGTAAACATCAGTTTTCATAGAAATAGATGTTTTTAGTAGGTTGGTTCTTTGTAGGCTAGTTTGGAATTTTAACAGCACTGTTTTTTTTACCTGCTTGGTAGCCCATCAGTTTGCCCATGTTAAGGCGAAGGTGGTCCTTGATAAGCTGTAGGGTGGTCTCCATGCAGGTCTCTTGGGTGACTGTGGGTGGGAGATGTTTGCTGTTAACTACAGCAGTGTCAGATAGCTGTTGTTGGTCATTATGGTCTTGGAAGTTGGTTATGACATTGGCAAGTTGTTGGTCCACTCTTGATCTTTCCTCTGTAATGTTGGTAGTAAGTAGGGTGACTTGGTCTTTTAGAGTGTTGATAGTGTCTAGGGACTGGGTGTGGGTGTTGCTTTGTTGTTCCAGAGTGTCTAGTTTATGTTCAAGAGCAGCGATCTTGTTGAGGTAATCTGCATTGCTAGCTTTTAGTTCCTGCATTTCTTGAGTTAGTTTGGTGATCGTTTGGTTCTGAATCGTAAGGAGTTTAGCTATTTCTGGGTCGGTGATCTTCTTGACATCAAATACTGGGAAGGAGTTATCTTGGACTGTAGCGGCGGCCATGTTTGTTGTTGTCTGTCGTGTGTTGTGGTGGTGGCGGTGGGTGATGAGGGTTGTGTCCTGGCTGGCAGTACCACAAGTTTTCCTCGTGTTTTTACTGCTCTCACCTTTGATGTTAGGAGTCCTTAGCTGGTTACTGGATCTTCTTTTATTGCTCTGACCCTTGTCCATTGGCTGTGGCTTTGGGTGAATAATAGGCGATGGGTGAATGTTGTGGAGTATCATTTCAGTGGCAGCGGGGTAGGAGGTGGTAGTACGAGTCCTATTAGTTGGTAATTTGTGAACTTTTGGGTGATTTCTGCAGTTGATTTATATCATTCTGGGTATCCACACATGTTAGTGTTACGTGGGTCTTGACTAGGTCATCACTGGGCTGCTGGGAACCTCAGGTAGAAGTAAAAATAGAGGACAAGGTTCCTGTTGCCGCTGCCGCTGATGAGAGGGAATGGGACCACATATCATGTGGCCTCCTGCTGTTTTCAGCAAGTGAACATCATGTTTACTTACTATATTTTGCACAAAACAGTGATAATAATCACTTCCAATGATTAAATCAATTGGACTAATTGTGTCCGTCTGTATGTCAGGACAGGCTAACTTGACCTTAGCTGCTTTCAGTGCTGCAACTGTTTCTTTTAATCCCTGGATCTGCACAGACTTAGGCAAATCATCTACTACCACAGCTTCTACTGTCTTTTTCCTGTTTCCTAGACCAACAGTGATTCTGGCTAGGTCATATGTCTGTTTACCAGAATTGTGGAAAAAAACAGCTATATCTAACTGTATTTTGGCATAGGGTTGTTTATTCAGTTTCTGTAACACTGTTCTTCTTATGAAGGACCTTTGTGAGCCTTGATCAAATAATGTTACCACACTGGTTTTGTGTAATTTATTAGATAACTCAACTCGAGCTATCGAGAGAGCAGTTGCTTTAAACTTATCTCTCACATTTAATGCTGTTGCTTGTTGACTTCCTGATTCTGTGGAAGTCTTCTGTTGTTCAGCAAAAGTATTTGGGCATAATGCTGTATGATGCATACCCTTGCATTTAAAACACTTCTTCAGTGAGCATTTTCCTCCCTTGTGTTCACCTAAACACTTGATGCACCTTTTCAGCTGATGAACACGTTGTTTACGTGCCTCCATTGATGTGTATTGAATACAATACTGTGCCCAATGTCTTCCATCACAAAGTACACATTTTGGAGTACGTTTATGTGTGACAGTTTGTTTACTGTCTGTTGTATTCACAGCTTGATAAATGCCTATATGGGATTTCCCATTATGTTGTTTAGTGGGAGTAGGTATACTCTTTTTATACTGAGTTGAAGGTTTATTATCCACTGGATTTGTGGATTTTTCATCTTGTCTCGTTGCTTGCATGCATGAAACTATTGTTTGTAAACCATTGCTAATTTCTTCACAAGTGAAATAGCGTTTATTGAACATAATATTTAATCGTTCAATAGTTTGTGGTGACAACTTATCCTGTACAATACCACTGATAAACCAATCACATTGCCTTAGGTCATATTTAGCACCTAGAGACCTGACACTATTGTCTAATGTAATTCTAAATGCCTGTAAGTCTGAATAACAATGTTTGGGTGGCTTCAAGCTTGATATTAAGACTGCATGTCTAACTCTGGCCTTGTCAGCATCAAAGTAATTGTCTGCTAAGACACGTAAGGCTATTTGATAATTGCCTTTAACCACCGGAAATGACTTAATCAGTTTATAGGGTTCTCCATTTACAAGACATTTAAGGTAATTGAACTTAGCAATCTCATCTATGTCAGTTCGTGAATTTATTATGGATTGAAAACCACTAATGAATTCTTCATAATTATGACCTTGGAAAATAGTTAATGACAATGTAGGTAAGCTTGGTAATGGGACACTTGTTGTTGTTACAGGTGTAACAGGTGCTTGACCACTAGTTATAGTAGGTCTCTGCGGCAGATAGCCTGTACTCCTGTCCACCTTAATTGTTGATTACTAAATGTATCCAAAACATTTTTAATTTCATCCTCAGATGGGTCTGATTCAAGAAATTTATTTTCATAATGTGTATAGTCTGAATTAATTATTTCCAGACGTTGTGTAAGTAATTCAAATTTGACCTCAAGATCATCAAAATCTATGTTTGTATCTTGAGTTAATCCTATACAGACTGAAATTAGATTTTCTAATTGTGTAATCTTAGTCTGTGAAGACTGAAACTGAGTTTTCAAACAAGCCATTTTAATGGTATACTGTAAATTCTAGCACCACACTTAGAGTGTTTAAAAAACACTGTACTGCTATAAACAGCTGAGTTTTTGTTATGCTTAAGTCAGCAATAATCAAGTCAGACACTACTGACCCACTAAGCTTAACCTCAGGGTCAATGACCATGAAGGGTACACAGTACATGTGGCTGGTGTTTATGGCTTGAGTTTGCTGTGTCAGCCTGACCACGATGATTAATCGTAAATAACGTTATACACTTCATTCACTATACACTATAAATGTCACTTTATTACTGTAAATCACACATGAATATTACTTACACATATATAAATGTCACTATTAAGATGTATTTGAAAGCTTACACTATATATAAGTTCCTTTAATATAACAGGTAGATCTATAAGAAACAAACTTTAATTTAACACAATCTTGTCTCTTAATTTCTGTCTATAAACATTATAAACACTATGTGTATATACACTCAGACAAACTGAACATCAGTTGGGTTGTTGTTGTCTTAATCAGCGATTTTCGAGATTGGAGCAGTGGTTGCAGGGTGCCATCCCCCGTTTTCTTGTTGGGTGAGTCACTCAGCTCCCGTTTTCTTTGGGTGAACGCTGGGTGAGTGCCCGTTTTCTTTTGGCTGCCCATTCTCTGTGATTGAGTCTGGAGGGACTCATTTATACTGATTTAAATTGTAAAACACTAGTTTTACAGCTTTTTTCGAAGGACCTTGGCTCATAGGTTATTTGTACACTGTAGTACAACATATTTGGACCACAGTGTGGCCTTTATCCGGTTCGAAGGACCAATATGTTGAGAAATGGCATTACCAGCTAAGTTTAATTTTAAATTTAAATATAGGGAACACTTCGCTGATACAAGACAGCAAATCATCTACAGAGCTGCCCCTGCAGACGAGGTCTTGAAAAGCTGTCAAAGTCATCTCTCAACAGGCTGTAAAGAGCTATAATTTGTAAGATTATAAATTACCCCTAGGGGGTGTTATGTCAGCATATTTCATTCACTGATTGCTGACAAATTACATACTTGTTTGGACTTAAAAGTCCGCACCTTACTGCTGACTATAGGTTGATTACAAACTCCTTGCGACTCAAGAACTGCACAGTCCCCCGTACTACAAGAAATTCATAACCTATCTTGCTCTTGTAGCGTGAGCTATGGTGTTCTTCACACCTTCGACAGATATCGGTGACTTGATAGAAGCTGAAGTGTCCTTGGATGTCCACGTCTTCCATAGTCTAGGAATACGCACACTGGTACACTATGTTCAACAAGATTTGTCTTTATTGTTCACAATCTTATCACTAAAGAAGCTAATCACACTTCTCTTAAGTGTTTATTGTGTTTTATGAGACACTTTGTTCACACTAACGCACAGATCGTTCTTTGTTGGTTATCCTGGCGTCAGTGTCACTCTCAGTAGAGTCAAAAGTAATCTCAAGATGCCACAGCACCCTACGCCATTACTGCCCCTTGCACAAAGGAAAAGCTGACATAGTACTTTTGCTTCCTTGCCACTTCCTCGATGAAGCAAAGCAGAATGTTTAAATCTTGCTGTCTTAAGCATAGACAACAATGTCCACTATCTTTACTATGGTAATAAAGTGGGAGCAGGATTTTCCTTAATTGTCCTTCTAAAGTAAGAGAAGTACTGTCTCTTATTAAAATACACTCTGCAACACTGGACTGCAAGGAGCAGCGGTCGCTTGACCATGTCGCATACTCGTACTGCATCTGCGATCAATTACTCACTGTAGCAGTAAACAAGATGCTTGCCCCTTCTGAGAGGGCTGGGCCCCTCAGGGCTGAAAGGGGCTGAAGGGGGATGATACCCCCCTCCTGGAGAAAATTTCTCCACAGATTAAACGAGAGTAATTACTCTTTTCTCTTTTGCAAAAAAATTAAGGAAAACCCTGCATCCGCTTTATGTACAATTTGGGGATATTATGAATTGTAGTCTATAGCTAGATAACAAGAAATCTACCATCTTGTATTGAATACTGTTGCAATGTTTAGCAACCAAGAGAAATAAAGCTGAGTTCAGCATATCCTTTGTGGGGACGAGGAGGAGAAGGAAGGCGAGGAGTGTGGGCAGGGCTCAGATTGATACAAGAAACGGACGAGGACGTGTGTCACGAGGGTGTTGTCTCCTTATCGAATAAAAGACAAAGGGATAGCAGTGACCAGTTCGTTCTTGACTCTTGTTCATTCTGTTAATTTCAGGAAACTAAGAAAGTTAGAATAGTTCCTTTATATACTCCAGGAAAATCGTGGTAGAACTAATCATGCGGTATTATTGCATATCCATGTTCTTCCTGTTGTGGATAATACCACGAAACTATGAACAAATGATGGAATTGAATAGTGAAGTGTAACCAGTATTGCGAGTGATTGCAGTGAACATTCCCGATGTAGTGGTGAATATCAGTGCAACATTCTCCAAGACACTCAAGCCTGCAATCCATTCAACTCAACGATATCCCATATCTGTTTTAATGGTGCTGTCAACGCCATAGCTCACGTTACACGAGTAACGCCAATTCAAATGCGGTTTTGGGCAGACACAAGGTGATTAGGGCTGTCCTATTCCAGGTCGTTATCCGTGGGCTTTTAAGCCCAAACCAAGTGAGTTCCACTAAGAGTTTCAGATGTGAAATGCTGAAAGTGGCCCAATGGGAAACTCGGTCAATCGCATCTTGAAGGAAGGCCACGACCAGGCGACAGTTAGCTCCTGCATAAGCTATAGCGAAGTCATCCACATAAAGTGACGACTAAATATGCGATGGAACAGCCGAAGGAAGGTCATTTATAGCCTAGTGAAAGAGGGTAGTGCTAAGGACACAATCTTGTGGGACACCCTCGGCCTGAACCAAGTCTCAGAAAAGCGAGGTGCCAACACAGACACTAAAATGTCTGTCAGATAAGAAAGCAGTAGATTACTGCAGAGGCCTAAGGAGTGGGCCTGGGCTAAAATATTATACCTCGAAGTGGTGTCATATGCCTTCTCAAGTTCAAAAAAGAATGCTAGGACAGGTGTTTATTAGCAAAGGCATTTCGCACATACGTATCTAAGTGGAGCAAAGGGTCCAAAGTAGAGTGGTCCTTGCGAAAGCCATATTGATGAGGGAAAGTGAGTTTCCAAATACCATATCAGACGTCTATTCACCAATTGTTCCATCACCTTGCAGACTACACTAGTCAGAGCAATGGGACGACAGTGAAAGGCATCAAGCCCCGAGGTGACTGGTTGGGAAACGGTAGTACAATGGTAGGTTTCCATTGTTGAGGGAGAACCCCTCGAGTCCAAATAAGATTGAAAAGACTCAAAAGAACTGTAAGGGTTGTAGAATGCAGATGTTGTAGCATACTGATATGAATATCATCAGGCCCAGCTGCCGATGACTGGCAAATGGAAAGTGTTGACTCTAGCTCTAGGACAGTGAAAGGTATGTTATACAGCTCCATTCCATTAGAGGAGAAATCCAAGGGCAATTGCTTCTTGGTAGACTTAGACACAAGAAATGAGGGACGAAGGTGAAGTCCTTGGGAGACACGGACAAGATAGTTTCTGATTTCCGTGGCAACATCAAGAAGTTCCGCAACAGTAATAACAGCAACCCACAAAACAGGAGCTGGATCCGGATACTTGCCACACAACTTCCGTTCCTGCTTCCAAACCGCACTCATAGGGGAAGTCGAGGTAATGGTAGACACGCAGTCTTGCCAATAACTGCGTTTAGTGCCGTGTATGATACGGCGAGCGATTGCAATTGCCTGCTTAAAATTAAGATCTGAGGTCCGATTATATCGATAATGGCCCCATGCAGCACGTTTCAAACGTACTGCACGGGCACATGCAGGAGACCATCAAGGCACGCATGTCTGAGAATGCCTGCCTAAGGTTTGAGGAATAGAATGTGATGCTGCAGTCAAAACTAATGTCGAAAACTGGTGCACCAGCTCATCAATAGAGGATGAAGGAGGGTCCCCACTTAAGATGGTAAGATGAGAGTTTAAGTCCCAATTCTCTCGTTCAAATTGCCAACGGGGGCTACGAGGTGGTCGGGAATATGTAGTAGAAGTAAGAAGAATAGAAAAGTGATCACTACCATGTAAATCCGGGAGAACATTCATCTTTCTATCTGCTCCTCGTCAAGTGCAGTTGACGAGGAGCAGATAGAAAGATGAATGCAAGAGAGAGACTAAGTGCGAGAGTCAAAATGGGTGGGAGCACCTCTATTTAAAACATGTAGAGGATGAGAAGTGAGAAGAGTCTCCAACTGATCACCACGAGAGTCACAGTGGGACCCTCCCCACAGATGATGGTGAGCGTTAAAATCACCTAACAACAAGATGGGCGGCAAATAACAGCTAAACGAATTTTGGGTTCTTGTAACCCAACATATACTGGGGAAAACTGGGAGAACAACACTTGGAGTTCTCCCCGATTGCCCCTGAGGCCACGAATATTCCATTGTAAACAAGTCATTATTTATTTATATATTTACAAAGACAGGTATGTCAACAATAAGAAGCGATAAAATCTATGGGCTATTATGGTCAGTGAAGTCAATGTGTGGAGACAACCGTTAAGCATGTAAGCAGGGAGGTATCAGAATGCTGTGTAGGAAAAGATGCTGCGAGGGTCGTGAAAAATAAGAAGGGGTAGAAGGAGGTGCATCGGTGTCCATCGAGGGTTTCGTCTCCAGAATATAGTTGGGGATAGCATCAAGTGTCTCAGAGGATAAAGATGCGATACCATGACTTCAGAGACAGGTGAGGTAGAGCAAGTAGAGATCGGGGAGACTATGGAGGGAACCAAAGAGGTCTGAGAGGGAAGGGAGTATGAACCTGGAGAGATGCGCTGGCAGAGGCAGAAGAGTCCTGCGGTGGAACAGGAGAGGAAGGAGGTTGGAAGGCAACTAGGGGAAACAGGAGAAGAGGGGACTACACGAGGGGGGGTGAACCTCCACCTTCATGTGAGAGTTAGAACGTGGGTGAGAATCAGGCACTGAGGCCGAAAAGGAAAACTGTTGGGGAGTTGTAAGCACCGGAGGAATGTGAAGAGACTTGGGCTTATGAGACAGATTCAACTTTGCAGGTGATAAGTGTGAAGAAGTTGCAGGTTTGTGAGGCCTTGTAGACTGAGAAACTAGTGGGTGAGGAGAAGTTGATGTAAGGAGGTGGGGGTTTTAGAGGGTAAAACCGCAAAAGACTTAGAGATGGGAGTGACCCCAGAAGACATGGCACTGGAGGACCTGGTAGGCAGGGGGACTGCCAAGGTTGTAGGTCTCCTAGCTACTCGAGAATAAGGGACACGAAGAAGATTCCTCTGAAGGCAGAGCAGAGAGACAGTCATAGCATAAGTAAGGCTTTTGTTCTCCTTAAGACAACGGATTTCTCGTTCATTAAGATAGACCTGACATCGGCGGGAAAAAGATGGAGGTGGTTCATTGCAATTTAGACAAGTGGGGGGAAGACTGCAGGATGTATCGGCATGATGCGTGGCACTGCAGACCAGGCACTCTACCGCATATCTGCAGTATTTAGCAGGGTGTCTGAAGTGCCAGCAATTTCGACACTGTTGGGGAGTAGGGACTATTTTACAGACTTCTAGGCAATGGCCCACGATATAAACGGAGGACTGGAGTTCACAGCAGTCAAAGGTTAAGTGGGCGATGTTACTGGGAAAGCGCCTCCGCCCAAGAGCAGGCAGAACATATATATCTACTTTGAGAATTGGAAGGTCCTGCTCCAAAATATGATCACCACAAGACAGAAAATCACTCTGTACAATGGTAAACGGTAAAACCACCGTACCACTGAAAGAATTGAGAGTAGCGTGCTTGTGAACTGTGATTGGAATGTTATCATTGGAGGTAAGATGGGAAAGAGCATGAGCTTGTTCCGCATTCTGGACTGTAACGATGCACGCACCGCTTCAAAGAGCATGAAAGGATATATTTTGGCTAACATGTCACAAAAGAGCTTTAACATTACTATGGTCAGTAAGATAATCAGTTGGAAAAGTCGGCTGCAGGGAAAAGAATTTAGTCTACTGCGTATTTGTAAACATGGTGCATAAAGGAAGTGGGTATCACATAGGTAGTTTTTGGATGGAATGAGCAGGCATTGAAGAAGTATTCTCAGCAAATGGTCTGGAACATTAGGCGTAGTACCGCGGGTGGCTCGACCTGAGGTAAGTGGGCGATCCAAAAACCATTGCACTGTAGTCAGGGAAACCAGACGCATAGTTAAAGGTGTGCAAGAGGTAGAGGCACTAACAGAAACGGGCAGAGCCTCAATATCTGGAGCAGGTGACGAAGCGTCACCAGTAGAACGTACAGGGGTATGGGAAAAGTCTAGAGAATGGTCCAGTAGGGAAGCTGGGTCAGAACAGGATGCAGGAACCAAAAGGGGCCCGGGAGGAGGAAGGTTATCACGGAACAAAAGCTCTATGATAGTGGTACTTCTTTCTTATTATTATTTTAAAGAAAAAAAGAAAGAAGGAAAAAAAAGAAGAAGAAAAAAAAGGACAGTGTAGGGACAATCACTAGAAGGCATGAAAGTGCCTTAAGTTCCTCCCTCATCCGAGAGGCCCCTGAGCCCGCAAGTAGTGCAGATGCAGCGTGGAACCCGTGCCATACCCTACCCTTCACGCCAATAAACCAGCGCTCCGGGATAGCAACCTCACATCTACCGAGCCACCTTGGTAGACAAAAGAGAGGGCGGTTGGAAATCCGCCACAAAGCATACCTCCTTCTGCTGTCACCTCCCAGAACCGACAGGCAGCCTCTGGAGATACACCCGTTATCTGCAGGACACCCTGCCTACTTCCTGGAAATCCGGAAAGGGAGCAGGGCGCCTCCAGACAATCCAGATTCCACGCAAACTACACCACACCCAAGGAACCTCACGGATCGGGATGAATTCCGGCACACTTCCCTCTACCTAGAAACTGTAATGCCAGAGTGGAGGACCCCAGAGGCTACAAACGAGATGGGGAAAAGGGAAGGGTTGGGAGGGGGAGGAAAGGGAAAAAAGGGAAATAGAGAGGATGGGATAGGGAAGGGAGAATTGGGGGGTAATTAGGTTCGGTCTGAGGGAGAAGACCAAAAGGTCCAATTCCTCAGACCAATAGCCTCTCACCACAACAAGCCCCGCCTTGAAGAGGTGCTGCTACTACTACTGCTGCTGCTGCTGTTGCCACTACTACTAGTGCTGCTGCTGCTGCTGCTGCTGCTGCTGCTGCTGCTGCTGCTGCTGCTGCTGCTGCTGCTGCTGCTGCTGCTGCTGCTGCTGCTACTGCTACTATTACTACTACTACTGTTGTTGCTGTTGTTGCTGCTGCTGCTACTACTACTACTGCTGCTGTTGCTGTTGCTGATTCATCTGGCTCCCCACTGATTCATCTGGCTCCCCACTGATTCATCTGGCTCCCCACTGATTCATCTGGCTCCCCACTGATTCATCTGGCTCCCCACTGATTCATCTGGCTCCCCACTGAAACATCTGGCTCCCCTCTGAATACACCTCTGAGGAATGCCTTGCGGCTGTCTGCTTACATAATCATGAATTCTATGCATCATGTCTGCTTGTCAGGAAGAGTGGGAGTGTATCACTTGTGTTCTGCTCGTCCCAGTATTCACACATATCTATAAAACATTGTGTACATTGGTGTTTATTTTGCTTAAATTGCATTTCTCTGTCACATACACATATCCATATTTACACTCGATTTCATATGCTTTATTCTGTAAAATCTTTATTTAAGATTACCACGAACAGACGAGGATGCCTGAACAGTGCAGAACATTTTGCTATGCATGTGGCTAGTATACACCACATGATCAACATCAATCGTGTCAAGATTACATACATGCACCACTTCGGTTGCAAGAGAAGTGATGAAGATAAAACTTTGACTCCACACACATACTATGCTGCTTGTCCCTCTGGACTCACATATTGGTTGAATGGGAAACCTACATCAGAGACATTTACAGTCCAGTGGTGCGGCAAGAACCGTAGAATCACCTGAATGACTTGCTTTTGCATGGTTAATGTGGTTGGCTTCTCGTAAAGAACAAGATAACATATCCAAATTGTAATTAAAGCCTGAGCCACATAGTGAGGACATTCCTATACCTGTTCCCCCTTTTGCTTATGACGCTGAACGTGATAATATTGCAGAAAGTGATAACAGTAGTCTTTATAAACCATCAGAAACTTAGATTGAAACAACCTCACTTAATCCCTCTACAGGAATTCAATAACCCTGTCAGTGACTTTCTTCTTCTTCTTGATTCGCCGGTTTTCTCCCGGCCCGGGCCTTTTCCAAGTGGTGGCCCGGCCTTGGCTCCCTCTTTAGGGAGTGTCTGAGACCTAAGTCTCCCATGGGAGGAGGCACAAGTACCTCCTCATCTTTGGGACCAACTGTCCCCAGGCCTAGCCACAAGCTAGGCCTCTCTGGTCTGCCATCCCCGCCCCAAGGGGGCTAATGGGAATGACAGTCTTGTGAGCTGCAAGCTCTGGCCTTCCTCTCGGCACGACGGCTGTGACTATGATCTATCATAGCAGAACTGCTTAGGTCGCGCTTACAAGAGTGCGACCTTTTAGCAGAAAAAAAAAATCTCATTTTCGTGCACGCCATGCTAGTCTGGCGGCAGTCTATCAAATGAAGAACAGTGAGTGTATCTGCACTAACGTGAATGGTCTCGTGAAGAAACTGGGCTATGAGCATCATTCTGATGAATGGAGACTGTTCATCGATTCCAGTAAGATCAGTTTGATAACAGCGCTCCTTCACTAAGGTAATAAAAACCATTTGTGCCAGTGGCTCGTGTGGGTTTAGAGGAAACACACCAGTTCATGGACATCCTATTAAGACTAACAAAATGCAAAGACAACAAGTGAATTAAATATTCGGATCTAAAGGTGATAAGGTTACTACTTGTTCTCCAACTTGGTTACACAAAACACATCTACTTCCTTTGTGGGATAATAGAGACAACGCTGACTAACCATTACAAGATAAAAAAAATGACAGACAAGAAAAGACCCAGATACTGAAAAAATCAACATACAACATATACCGCTTGTGTATCCTCAAAATGTATTCCTTCCATCATTGCTTATAAAGTTGTGCCTAATGGAAAAATGTGGCATGATAAGTACGTTATATTGGCTTCTGCGTATGTCACACACCCGTATAGGTTTGCTCTTCCGACCAGCGAACCAGGTGCTGAGGGTATAATGATTAGGGCTTCCCCCTCGTTATGCTAGCACCTTGGTTCAACCAGCCATTGACAAAGAAACCTGCCAAAGTTGGGAAGCGCTGTTGAAGACTCGTGAATCAACATTGGCAGACTTTCCTCCAAGTCTGGTCGAAGACGGTTCTCAGCTTGTCTCTTATTTGCAAAATTGCCTTTCTGTACATATTCTCTGTAAATATTGTGCATATAATTGCTTACTGTTTAGAAAGAAATATATAAGTATTTACTTTTCGCTATCTTTTGCTCATTCCTTGTTTCTATCTTGGTTATCGTGATACAGCCAGGTGTGCAGGCCACTAGACTACGCCTGTGTTCATAGTATGGGGTGCCTGTCCTGAGGTCTTTGTCTCTGCATTATCTCTACGAGCCTGCCTACAGTATTGCGTTGCCAACTTGCGAAGTCGTTGTGTGCTACTGCTTCGTGTTGCATTAAGCTTATGGAAAATTAGCGTTTTGTTATAGTACTGGTGATTTATGCCACTAGCGCATGTGAGGCGATTGGTGACTGAATATACCGTGCAAAACTTGCCCAGACTATCTCTACAACGCTGCTGGCGAATTGCTCGTTCTGTTGGTGTAGATTATCAACGAACTCTTACTGCTGCACAGCTTCACGACTGTATACGCAATACATTTAGGTTTGATTAGTGTAACATGACGTTCCAACCTGCGATTTCAGCTGCTACGGGAGCTATTTTTAGCGTTTCTTTTTTATAATAATAATAATAATAATAATAATAATAATAATAATAATAATAATAATAATAATAATAATAATAATAATAATAATAATACGGGAGCTATTAATCGCAGATTCTCACTTCGATACTTATGCAAAGGAGAAGGACGAACTCCGGAGCAATAAGGTCACTATCCACCTGGGGAAACAGGTGGTGAATCAAGGTTGTCTCGGAGGAAGTCAGCTTCGTTAACGCTTGAGTGAGAGATGAGAGTTATGGCGTACTATGGATGACAATTTCAGTGTTCAGAATTCTCGGTTTTCTGATTCTGAGCCTGAGCAGATTTTTGAGTCTTTCGAAAATCATGCCCGAGCTTCGCAGCTTTGTGATGGTCACTCGAGCACTGGGCAACACTGGTTCATATAACATATATAACAAAGTGTAGGAATTTACAGCTGGTTTGAGTGATAAAGATTTTGTTAATTACAACGTTGTGAAAGCAGCTGTGCTCGGTACATATCAGTGCATTCCCACCATATATAGGCGGGAATCTAAACTGAGCAAGCGTCAGTTGGGTCAGTCCCGTTTGAACTTTGTTCGTGCACAAGCTAAAACGTTTAATAAGTTGTACAAGTTCACTGTTGTCTCGAATTTCAGAGGGCCAATGCAATGGTCCTCACTGACAATCTTCTTGAGTCAGATAGACCAGAGGTTCGGGTGTTTTAAGAAGACCATTCAACAGCAACTGCTGTGGAGGCAGCTAGAGTTGCTGATACATTTAAGGTTAATCACTAATTGTCTGAACGGTCTCTCAACTTTTCCCAGCAGCCTGGTATGGACGGAAATCGTAGTGGAATGACCTCTGTATTTCGTCCGAAAGTTGAAGCTGGAGTTGAAAAACGACGCCTTCCTCATAACCAGCAAGGAGCCGGAGACAAGATTCCCGAACCCATCACCTGTTACTAATGCCAAAATCCTGGTCACATAAAGGCCACTTGCCCCAAGCTAAGTTAACCTGCTGCTAGTGGCAAGTTAACTAGACCACTACCACTAGGAAGAATAACTGTTTCCCCCTGAAACGAATCAGTGGGAAACAGATGCCTATACTGCACCTTTTATAGTAAAAGCCAAATCTTCCTTAAGGAGCAGGAATGTCCCACTGAAGTATCTACCTTCAGGGATACCGGCTATATGATTCTTGTGGGTTTAGTGCTTAGTTATGATTATAATTATATCAAGGATATCAGGCTTATTGATCCCTCTTACAATTTCTGAAGAGACTTTCTTAAAATCTTCAGTGTTATTAGAAGCCTGCTGGGAAGCTCTATTTTGTGTTCCTCTGCATAGAATAGTCACTGAAAGTTGGCATTATTCTGGGTATTTAACTGTAAGTGTGTCTGGGGGAATTCCCCATGAAAGATGCTTTATTGTTGCTTGGCAACAATGTTTTAAATTCTAGATGCTGTCCCGAGTCCACTGTAGCCACCGAAGCCTCTTCACCGATGTTGGCCGTAACAGGGGCAATGTCCAAAGGAAAGTCTGAAGAGAATGCTGACCGTTCCTTGGAGGAATGCGATTTAGGGCTAGACAATTTATTTTACGAGGAAAATTAGCCAGGGCCTCGTAAATCTAGAGAAAACTTTTGATAAAGCCTTCCTGTTCCGGGGTCGGAGGATCACCAGACGTTTCTGTTTCCATGTCCAAAGAACTATCCTTTCGAGAACAGCAACAAAAGGACTCCTCTCTGGCATCAGCTCTTAAAGCTGCAGTGGGTGACTTCAACTCTAGTCACCCATTTAAATGTTTTTAAAAACAACCTATTTAGTCTAGCTACTGGTAAGGAAGTAAAGGGAATGTTAAAAAAAAAAAGATAGACTAGTAATACCAAAAAAAATCAGTCCTCAGGTCCTGAAAAAAGCTCACAATTAGTCCGTAGGAGGACATTTGGGTGTCATTGAAACCCTATATCGGATATTTTTAGCATTTTTACTGGGCAGGTATAAGACAAGATGTGTGGAATTACATCTGATCTTGTCGCGAGTGTCAGCAAGTGGGTAAACCCGCACCACTTCGTCCCATACCCGCTGATAAAGAGCCGTTTGCAAACCTAATCAGGTAACTGATATCTTTTTACCATTCCTGACTGCTAAGTATCCTGAGGCAGTACCTATGTGTAATATTAATACTAAAGCCATTATTAAAGCCTTTAGTAAGTTTATTTCCCACGATTTATTCAAAGTGACCAGGCTACTAATTTCACAGCAAAAGCATTCAGAGAAGCTTTAAGTAGGCTATGAATTAATCAAAAGCGGTTCTTCGTTTCCTATCACTAAAAAATCACTTGGGGTGGAGTTGTCATAACGTACACGGTAAGCTGTCCAATATACAAGTACAGTTGGAAGTAGAAATACAAATAGCTAGAGCTTCATTTAAGGAGGTAATTAATAGAATATTCAAGAGGTTGCTAGTAGAATTACAGTAAATCAACCATTCAAATCATTATGAAGCCCTGTGTAGTCTGCAGTCAATCAAACAAACGGGCTTCCACATGGATAAATTATCATTTTTGTGGAAATTGGTGTCACGCCCCTTGTGCAGATATCCAAGAAATATCTACAAGCAGTATTAAAACAGGGAAGTGTTTTTGGGTATGCCCAAATGAGATAAATCTGTGGACTAAAATCACAAGGGTATTAAAAGAGGATAACATCAAAGCTGCTTTCATAGAAAACCTGGAAGCTTTCTACAACAGATGGGAACATAAAAAGTCTGGGCTGAATGGTACTGCCCTTGATACTGGCCATGTAGTCAGAAACTGTAAGGCTGGAGGTGATGTCCTGGTAGTCAGTAAATGTGGGGCTGATAGCGCTGTCCTGGGAGACAGTAATGGTGAAGCTGGAGGTGCTGTCCTGGGAGACAGTAATGGTGAAGCTGGAGGTGCTGTCCTGGGAGACAGTAATAGTGAAGCTGGAGATTTTGTCCAGGTAGTCGGGAATTATACGCAGGAAGGAATACATATAAATGACCTCATAGGGGACAGGAGCCGTAGTAGGGAAACAAGTGTAGTCAAAGATAAGATAAAACCAATATTGCAAACTAGAAATATCACAGGAAATAGCAAACAAGAGGACTCCACTAGCAATAGTGAGGATATATTACCAAAAACAACTGGTGGGAGCTCCATTGTTGGTGCTAGGGAGGATAGGAATAAGACAGGGAAACATGCACCAACAGGGAATACAGTCACAGAAACCCAAGGCAAACGGAAACCAAGCCTGTGCGCATACTATGCACTTGGTATCTGCAGGCATGGGAAATCTGAAAAACAGACGGGACGTGCAACTATGACCACCCTAGAAAATGCCATGCCCATATGACAACAGGAAAATGCAAACTCCCTTCCTGTAAGCTTTTTCACCCTGAACTGTGTACCTCTTCAGTACAGGAAAGACTGTGCTATAACTTAAATTGCCAGGCACACCATCTAAAGGGGACAAAAAGATACAAAACATCCAGCCCATGGGAAAACCTGGGTAGCCACAGCCACTCAAGAGGGAGAGGATTTTTAGTGCCAGGAAGAAAAAAAAACTGGCAGGAAATGGCAGAAATCGTACACCAAATCCAGTCATTCCTGGAGTGGAACCACAGTCGATGGCCTCCACTCCAAACTAACAGATACAGAGACTAATGCCGGAAAAAAATCCCCCCCCAGTACCAACAAAACCACCAGTCCGATGACATTCTTCTTTGCAAATATACAGGGTCTAAAGCCAGCAACAAACAAAATACCTTTCATCCGTGGACTGCTTGCAGAGGCAAAGGCAATGTTCGCGGCTTTCACTGAGACCCACATAAAGGATCACTTGGACAACGAAATATGGATCCCATGTTACAACCTATACAGATGTGACAGAGTGAACAGGCAAAAAGGGGGGGGGGTGGCCTGTACATTGCAGAGTCACTTGTTTGCACAGAACTGCTTAATGCCTCAAATGATGTAGTGGAAGCTTTAGCAGTAAAGGTCGAGAACCAAAACCTAGTCATTGTGGTAGTCTACAAGCCTCCGGATGCAACATCCCAGCAATTCCAGGAACAGCTGTTAAAAATTGACCACTGTCTGGAAAATCTTCCAGCTCCTGCACCCAACATCTTGCTCCTGGGGGATTTCAACTTAAGGGACCTAAAATGGAGGAATATAGCAAATAATATTGTTGCAGTAATAACACCAGGAGGCAGCTCTGATGAAAACTCACACTCACACGAGCTTTTAAATCTCTGCACAAAATTCAATTTAAACCAGCAAATAATAGAGCCTACTAGACTGGAGAATACACTAGACCTCATCTTCACTAACAATGATGATCTGATAAGAAATGTCACCATATCAAAACTAATATACTCAGATCACAACATAATTGAGGTTCAGACATGTATGTGTGGAGCCCCAGACCGACATAATGAGACTAGTCACGAGGGAGCATTCACCAAATTCAACTTCAATAACAAAAACATAAAGTGGGACCAAGTAAACCAAGTCCTAACCGATATTAGCTGGGAAGATATACTAAGCAACACAGACCCCAACTTATGCCTAGAACAGATTAACTTGGTGGCACTCGATGTATGCACAAGGCTTATTCCTCTAAGAAAAAGGAGGAGTAGATGTAAAATAGAAAGAGACAGGCGCTCCCTTTACAGGCGACGGAAAAGAATAACAGAGTGGCTAAAAGAGGTCAATATATCTGAAATGCGTAGGGAGACACTGGTCAGAGAAATAGCAAGCATTTATTTATTTATTTATTTATTTATTTATTTCCAATTTGTGCACACATACAGAGGTACAAAAAAAATACAGATAAGAGCAGCATGCCAAAGCCACTTATACTATGCATAGCATTACGGGCTGGCTTAAAATTAACTTAAGATTAACTAAGCAATGATTATTATTATTATTATAATCAAAAAGAAGCGCTAAGCCACAAGGACTATACAGCGCTGCTACTAAGCAATGATGAAATCAGTGATAAAACATTAATGTAAACAGATAACTATAAAGCACAAGTGAGTATTACAAAGACAGGTCATATGGTTGCATTCAGTTAGGTAGTGATTCTGTTAGGTAGTGTATTTAAAAAATAATAAAGTTAGATTGGGTTTTAGGTTTAACATTTATGTGATATAATTGTGAGAAACATTTAAGATATACAATTTATAATGTTCAGTTATTCAGTATTTATTTGGTTTTGGGTGAGTAAGTAATCTTTGAGAAGAGACTTGAATTTATAAACAGGTAGTGTTTCTTTTATATTTACAGGTAATGAATTCCAGATTTTAGGGCCTTTTATGTGCATTGAGTTTTTGCATAGTGTGAGATGGACACGAGGAACATCAAAGAGTGATCTGTGCCTTGTGTTATGGTCATGTGTTCTGTTGAGGTTGGCAAGGAGATGTTTGAGGGGAGGGTTAATATCAGAGTTAAGTGTTCTATGTATGTAATAGGTGCAGTAATAAGTATGGATGTTTTGTATGGTGAGTAGGTTTAGTGTATTGAATATTGGTGGAGTGTGCTGCCTGTAGTGAGAATTTGTTATCATTCTAACTGCAGCCTTTTGTTGGGTAATTAGTGGTCTGAGATGGTTAATTGTTGTTGAGCCCCATGCACAAATTCCATAGGTGAGATAGGGGTAAATAAGAGAGTGATATAGGGCCAGGAGGGCTGACTGTGGAACATAGTACCGTATCTTCGATAGTATGCCTACAGTCTTGGAAATTTTCTTAGAAATTTGATGTATATGTGTATGAAATTTGAGTCTATTATCAAGGTGGATTCCTAAGAATTTTCCCTCTGTTAGTTTTGTGATAGGTGATCCATTTATCATTATGTTAAGAGGGACATCTGTAGCTCTGTTACCAAACTGAATGAAGTAGGTTTTGTCAATGTTTAGTGTAAGTTTGTTAGTCCTCATCCAGGTAGATATTTTCTGTAATTCGGTATTTACAGTATTGGCTAGCGTGACTGGGCTCGGGTGAGAGAAGACGTATGTAGTGTCATCTGCAAATAGTGTGGGTTTGAGTAATTGCGAAGCATTTGGAAGGTCATTTATGTATAGGAGAAAGAGAAGAGGGCCAAGGACACTTCCCTGTGGGACACCAACTGTAATTGGTTGTGCAGAAGAGTTTGCCCCATTTGCGTACACATATTGGCTTCTGTTGCTGAGGTAAGACTTGAGGTAGTTGAGGGAGTGCCCTCTTATACCATAGTGTGACAATTTTACGTGGAGCAAGTCATGGTCAACTGTATCAAAAGCTTTACGTAAGTCAATGAAGATCCCCAGTGGGACTTCTTTTTTCTCTATTGCAGTGTATATATGTTCTAGCATGTGTGTAATAGCATCATTAGTATTTTTATTAGGCCTGAATCCAAATTGGCAGGGGTTGAGTATGTTATGGGAGATAAGGTAGGAGTAGATTCGTTTATGAATTAATTTTTCGAAGATTTTTGAGAGAGGGTGTAAGTTGGATATTGGCCTATAGTTATTCAACTCGGTTTGGTCTCCTCCTTTGTGGATCGGGGTGACCCTTGCTATTTTGAGTACTGTAGGGAAGGTGGAGGATTCAATGGATTTGTTAAAGAGTGTTGCAATGATTGGTGATAGCACTTGTGACACTTTTTTGTATATAAGCTAAAGGAATTTTATAGGAGTCAGGAATTGCGGGAAGAACTAAAAGCCATAAATGAAATCGAAAGAAACCCAAAGTATTTCTTCTCCTATGCCAAATCAAAGTCGAGAACAACGTCCAGTATTGGGCCCCTACTTAAACAAGATGGGTCCTACACAGATGACAGCAAGGAAATGGGTGAGCTACTCAAGTCCCAATACGACTCAGTTTTTAGCAAGCCGCTAACCAGACTGAGAGTCGAAGATCAAAATGAATTTTTTATGAGAGAGCCACAAAATTTGATTAACACAAGCCTATCCGATGTTATCCTGACGCCAAATGACTTCGAACAGGCGATAAATGACATGCCCATGCACTCTGCCCCAGGGCCAGACTCATGGAACTCCGTGTTCATCAAGAACTGCAAGAAGCCCCTATCACGAGCCTTTTCCATCCTATGGAGAGGGAGCATGGACACGGGGGTCGTCCCACAGTTACTAAAAACAACAGACATAGCCCCACTCCACAAAGGGGGCAGTAAAGCAACAGCAAAGAACTACAGACCAAAAGCACTAATATCCCATATCATGAAAATCTTTGAAAGGGTCCTAAGAAGCAATATCACCACCCATCTAGAAACCCATCAGTTACACAACCCAGGGCAACATGGGTTTAGAACAGGTCGCTCCTGTCTGTCTCAACTCTTGGATCACTACGACAAGGTCCTAAATGCACTAGAAGACAAAAAGAATGCAGATGTAATATATACAGACTTTGCAAAAGCCTTCGACAAGTGTGACCATGGCGTAATAGCGCACAAAATGCGTGCTAAAGGAATAACAGGAAAAGTCGGTCGATGGATCTATAATTTCCTCACTAACAGAACACAGAGAGTAGTCGTCAACAGAGTAAAGTCCGAGGCAGCTACGGTGAAAAGCTCTGTTCCACAAGGCACAGTACTCGCTCCCATCTTGTTCCTCATCCTCATATCCGACATAGACAAGGATGTCAGCCACAGCACCGTGTCTTCCTTTGCAGATGACACCTGAATCTGCATGACAGTGTCTTCCATTGCAGACACTGCAAGGCTCCAGGCGGACATCAACCAAATCTTTCAGCGGGCTGCAGAAAACAATATGAAGTTCAACGATGAGAAATTTCAATTACTCAGATATGGTAAACACGAGGAAATTAAATCTTCATCAGAGTACAAAACAAATTCTGGCCACAAAATAGAGCGAAACACCAACGTCAAAGACCTGGGAGTGATCATGTCGGAGGATCTCACCTTCAAGGACCATAACATTGTATCAATCGCATCTGCTAGAAAAATGACAGGATGGATAATGAGAACCTTCAAAACTAGGGAGGCCAAGCCCATGATGACACTCTTCAGGTCACTTGTTCTATCTAGGCTGGAATATTACATCTGCATTCTTTTTGTCTTCTAGTGCATCTAGGATCTTGTCGTAGTGATGCAGTAGTTGGGACAGACAGGAGCAACCTGCTCTAAACCCTTGCTGCCCTGGGTTGTGTAATTGATGGGTATCTAGATAGGTGGCCATCTTGCTTCTTAGGACCCTTTCAAAGATTTTTATGATATGGGATGTTAGTAATCGGTCTGTAGTTCTTTGCTGTTGCTTTACTGCTCCCTTTGTGGAATGGGGCTATGTCTGTTGTTTTTAGTAACTGTGCGACGACCCCAGTGTCCATGCTCCCTCTCCATGGGATGTTAAAAACACGTGATAGGGGCTTCTTGCAGTTCTTGATGAACACGGAGTCTGGCCCTGGGGCAGAGTGCATGGGCATGTCATTTATCGCCTGTTCGAAGTCATCTGGCGTCAGGATAATGTCAGATAGGCTTGTGTTTACCAAATTCTGTTGTTCTCTCATAAAAATTCATTTAGATCTTCGACTCTCGGTCTGATTAACGGCTTGCTAAAAGCTGAGTCATACTAGGACTTGAGTAGCTCACTCATTTCCTTGCTATCATCTGTGTAGGGCCCATCTTGTTTAAGTAGAGGCCCAATACTGGATGTTGTTCTCGACTTTGATTTGGCATGAGAAAAGAAATATTTTGGGTTTCTTTCGATTTCAATTATGGCTTTAAGTTCTTCCCGCGATTCCTGACTCCTATAAGATTCCTTGAGCTTTAGTTCGATGTTTGCTATTTCTCTGGCCAGTGTCTCCCTACGCATTTCAGATACATTGGCCTCTTTTAGCCACTCTGTTATTCTTTTCCGTCGCCTGTAAAGGGAATGCCTGTCTCTTTCTATTTTACATCTACTCTTCCTTTTTCTTAAAGGAATAAGTCTTGAGCATACATCGAGTGCCACAGAGTTAATCTGTTCTAGGCATAAGTTGGGGTCTGTGTTGCTTAGTCTATCTTCCCAGCTTATATCGTTTAGGACTTGGTTTACTTGGTCCCAATTTATGTTCTTGTTATTGAAGCTGAATTTGGTGAAGGCTCCCTCGTGGCTGATCTCATTTTGTCGGTCTGGGGCTCCGCACATACATGTCTGAACCTCAATTATGTTGTGATCTAAGTATATTGTTTTTGATATGATAACATTTCGTATCAGATCATCATTGTTAGTGAAGATGAGGTCCAGCGTATTCTCCAATCTAGTAGGCTCTATTATTTGCTGGTTTAAGGTGAATTTTGTGCAGAGATTCAAAAACTCGTGAATGTGTGAGTTTCAATCAGAGCTGCCTCCTGGTGTTATCTCTGCTACAACTTTATTTGCTATATTCCTCCATTTTAGGTGCCTTAAGTTGAAATCCCTCAGGAACAAGATGTTGGGAGCAGGAACTGGAAGATTTTCCAGACAGTGGTCAAATTTCAACAGCTGTTCCTGGAACTGTTGGTACGTTGCATCCAGAGGCTTGTAGACTACCACAATGACTAGATTTTGGTTCTCGATCTTTACTGCTAAATCTTCAACTACATCATTTGAGGCATTTAGCATTTCTGTGCAAATAAGTGACTCTGCGATATACAGGCCTAGTGAAGGCTAGTGAAGAGGAGGGGCCAGGAGCTGTGACTCGACCCCTGCGACCACAAATATGTGAGTACACACACACACACACACTCCTCTTATGTACCTTCTCTTCTCTCTTATCTTCTCCTCAACTTACCAATGCTCCTCATGTTTCCTGCCTTCCCCTGCCTTCCCCTGCCTTCCCCTGCCTTCCCCTGCCTTCCCCTGCCTTCCCCTGCCTTCCCCTGCCTTCCCCTGCCTTCCCCTGCCTTCCCCAAATCTTCCCTCCTCTTCATACTCTACCGTTTCATCTCTTCCTCTACACATTCCCCTCCCCTGTCACTTCTCCCCTGCCACCTTTACCGTCCCACCTGTTCCCTGCCACCCCTCCCCTGCCACCCCTCCCCTTTCACCTCTCCCCTGCCACCCCTCCCCTGCCACCTGTCCCCTGGTTTCCTTTTCCTCTCTTGACATCGTAGTCTTCCCCGCCTCTCCCTTACTGCCCATCCCTCTCTGCCCACACCGCCCACTCCACTCAACAAAACCCCGCCCAACCTTACGCCTCCCGCCAGCCCGCCCACCCGCCTGCCCGCCCGCCCGCCCGCCCGCCCGCCCGCCCGCCCGCTTGGGCCCAGAGCTTATGCATATACAGATTGTGTTGCTTCCCAGGTTATTGCTCTCCATTTATTTTTTTTGTGTGTTGCCTTGTTTTTTTATTCATGACGACCAGAATTGTTGATTGTTGGTTAGACCTGTTTGTTTGTTGACTGTTGGTTAGTTTTGTTTGTTTGTTGACTGTTGGTTAGTTTTGTTTGTTGACTGTTGGTTAGTTTTGTTTGTTTGTTGATTGTTGGTTAGTTTTGTTTGTTTGTTGATTGTTGGTTAGTTTTGTTTGTTTGTTGACTGTTGGTTAGTTTTGTTTGTTTGTTGATTGTTGGTTAGTTTTGTTTGTTTGTTGACTGTTGGTTAGTTTTGTTTGTTTGTTGACTGTTGGTTAGTTTTGTTTGTTGACTGTTGGTTAGTTTTGTTTGTTTGTTGATTGTTGGTTAGTTTTGTTTGTTTGTTGATTGTTGGTTAGTTTTGTTTGTTTGTTGACTGTTGGTTAGTTTTGTTTGTTTGTTGACTGTTGGCTAGTTTTGTTTGTTTGTTGACTGTTGGTTAGTTTTGTTTGTTTGTTGATAGGATAGATAAGTTTGTTTGTCTGTTTATGTATGGTTAGGTTTGTTTGTTGATGGGTTGTTAATTTTGTTTGATTTTTAATGGCTAGTTAAGCTTGTTTGTTTATTTATCGATGGTTGGTTAGTGTTGTTTGTTGATAGTTTGTTAATCTTGTTTGTTTACTGATGTTTGGTTAGTCTACGTGAGATTGTCTTGTTTGTGTAGACTCAGGTGGATATGTTGTGTGCAGCGTTGCGGAGCTTAATGCAAGAAAGATCGACTCCAGTTCCTTGAATTAAGAGCTCTTCACTGGCATCAAACAATCTCTCCCCTCCTCGAAGAGGTTAGAGTAAAACACTCTTCAAGTATTTCCTCTAACCTCTTCAAGTATTTACTTTCAAACAGTTGAATAGTTCTGGCCTTTACCACGTCCTTCACTGCCTTATTCTTCTTCTTTATTGACTTTACTGTTAGTGTCATCCTGGCGGAGAGTATCAGTACTTTTGTTTCACTACGTGGTGGGTTCAACGCTGGAGCTGCTCACTCGAAGATCGTTGTTGATGTTATTCTGAGTGTTACTGATGACTGGTTTACTACTAGGATGTTTTACGTGTCACTTAGATGGCACACTGTGTCTCACCTGCTGATTGTTGTTCCCCACTCAGATGGTACACTATATCCCACCTGCTAAGTGTTGTTCCTCAGATGGAACACTGTCTCACCTGCTGAGTGTTGTTCCTAACTCAGATGGTACATTGTGTCTCATCTACTGAGTGTTGTACGAAGAGTTCTGTTCTGGATTCCAGTTACCAACTTGTAACTGTCTTGATGTAACTCACACTGAATGTGATATCCCATGATAGAAGTGCTTAACATACGTCTGGCATCACTGCAGGAGCCACTCAGGCCACCCATATAACCCACCCACCCTACACCCACCACCCACATACTGCAAACTTGGTTCGTATAAATACATCTTGCATATTACTGGCACCAGCAAGAGAAAGGTAAAGTAGAAATCAGCTTTCTTCCGTGGCATACAGAGTGTAGTAGGATACAGACAGGATGTCAGCACAGCATATCTGTGGGACATGTAAAAAAATCCTTGGAAGGAAATCCAGAATCACATGCAACCTATGCTTTTCCAAACACCATATCTCTTGTACTAGACTAAATACAGCCTCAAAAAATGACCTCGAACTAGCAAGGTGTTTCTGGTTGTGCAATAAAGATGTAGAACTTTAGGCAGGTATCAGAAAGGTACTAAGGGGAGTAATAAATGATAAAAATAATCAAGAAAACAAAGATGACCTCTTGGATAGTCTACCAAAAATATATAAAACATGGGAGCAAGAGATAGTGTATCAAAAAATTCAGACTGCCCATACCACAACAGTTGACTTGAAACTATCTAGTCACCCACATAGTGCTAAACCAGACCCATCCCCCAGTCATAGCACTAATACCCACAGTGCTGGTGCTGGCCCAGGCTCAGTCCCCAGCCCCAGTGCTGATTCAGTCCCAGCCCCCAGCCTTATTGCCAACCCAGACTCTACTAGGGACCCTACCGCAACCACCACTAAAACCGTAAATATACAACCATCATTGCACAAGACCGTGCCCCACAGTACAGATGTAGGAGAGGAGTCTCTTCCTTCTTCCTCTACTGAGGAAAGTAGATGGAATCTAGGACGGGGTGGCCCTGGCTTGGATACTGAGGATTATAGTGCAGTCCCAGAACCTGCAGATATTGACAACACACCTCCCAACAATTCTCAACCAAAGGTGAATTTGTGCAAATATTATGCTTGGGGCATCTGTAAGCATGGAATATCAGGAAAAAAATTGGGACATGCAACTTTGAGCATCCCAAAAAATGTAGTGACCTCCTGTCTAAAGGAGTGTGTCGTTCTTCTTCCTGTACTTTCTTTCACCCAAAAATGTGTGACTCCTCGGTCCTCCAGAAGCAGTGTTACAGCATCGACTGCCCTGCATACCATTTAAAAGGGACCAGGAGGCACAGACCCCACAAGACAAACAACAGTAGCTACGACAACCCAACTCCAGGTGATTTTTTAGTGGCAGGAAAGGGAAAAAGAAAATCGAAGGAAATAACAAAAATAGTCCACCACCTTGGAGTCTTGTTGGACTGGAGGCGCAGCCAGTGGCCACCCATGGCCCTCCAGAACTACAACTACTGATGCCAATAACAAAATACCCCCAACAAACACAGAATACAACCTCGTTCATATTTGCTAATATATAGGGCCTTAAGCCATCCACCAACAACAAAATACCTTTTATCAGTGGACTTCTAGAAGAGTCTAATGCAATGTTTGCAGCCTTCGCAGAGACTCACACAAAAGATAACTTTGACAGTGAAATATGGATAAGTGGTTACAACCTTTTTAGATGTGACAGAATGAACAGGCAACAAGGGGAGGTTGGCCTGTATGTCAGAGTCCCTCATCTACAAGGAGTTGCTGAACACCACAAATGAGGTAGTTGAAGTTCTATCAGTGAAGATCGAGAACCAAAACCTAGTCATTGTGGTTGTATATAAGCCACCAGATGCAACCTCCCAACAGTTCAAGGAAGAGCTACTGAAAATTGATTACTGTCTGGAAAAACCTTCCAGCTCCATCCCCAAACATCTTACTGCTTGGTGATTTCAACCTTAGGCATACAAAATGGAAGAATGTAGCAAATAATGTTATAGCTGAAACAATCCCCGGAGGTAGCTCAGATGAAAGGTCACACACACATGAGCTACTAAGTCTCTGCGAAAAACACACCTTAAGCCAGCAGATAGTGGAGACGACAAGACTAGAAAACACACTTGACTGTATCTTCACAAATAATGAGGACCTGATAGGAGACATAAGAATATAAAAAACAACTAATTCCGATCACAACCTAATCGAAGTCCAGACATACATGCATAGGGGTCCTGATCAGCAGAATGCATGTACCTGTGAAGGTGTCTTCACAAAATGCAACTTCAACAACAAGAACATCAACTGGGACCAGGTAAACCATGTCTTAAATGAAACATGTTGGGAAGATATCTTAAATGACATGGATCCAAACCAGTGCCTTGAAAAGATCAACTTTCTGGCAGCTGAAGCATGTTCTAGGCATATTCCCCTAAGAAAGAAGAAGAGCAGGAGTAAACTGGAGAGAGAAAGACGCTCCCTCTACAGAAGACGACGAAGAGTCACTGAGCTCCTCAGGAGTGCTAGAATATCTGATACACGAAAGGAGGCGCTGACCAGGGAAGTGGAAACTATCGATCTTAAGTTAAATGACTCATACAGGAACCAGGAGAGAGAGGAGGAGCTTAAAGCTATTAGTGAAATTGAAAGAAATTCGAAATATTTCTTTTCATATGCCAAAAACAAGGCAAATACCACATCTAGTATCGGGCCCTTACTCAGACAGGATGGGACTTACACAGATGACAACGTACGAGCTGAAATCCCAGTACGACTCTGTGTTTATTGAACCACTAATCAGTCTGAGGATCAACGACCCAAATGATTTCTTCATGAATGAGCCTCAAAACTCCATAAATGTATGCCAGATTTCCGACATTACCCTAACTCCGATAGACTTCGAGAAAGTGCTGGGTCCGGGTGATTAGTGACCAGATCTACCTGGAGTTCATTACCTTTGTAACTTGTTCAGCTATCATAACTTTGGGGTCCAGTCACTGGACCCATTATGTACCTTTGTAATCTTTTGACTACCGCCCACAGGATGGGTATGGGGTGCATAAAGATATTAAACTAAAGTGTGTGTGTGTGTGTGTGTGTGTGTGTGTGTGTGTGTGTGTGTGTGTGTGTGTGTGTGTGTGTGTGTGTGTGTGTGTGTGTGTGTGTGTGTGTGTGTGTGTGACTCAACAATCAATATTTGCACCAATAACTCATTACAATTGTGACCGGGTGTGGAAGTGTGAATTGCTCATTACTCTATAATTTGTTCATGATTGTAGCCAAAGTATAAACGTAAGTAACCATTCTACAGAATTCATTACCTTTGTAACTTGTGAGCTCATTACCTTTGTACCTAGTTCAGCTATCAAAACTTTGGGGGCCCAGTCCCTGGACCCATTACGTACCTCTGTAATCTGTAAATACCTTTGTAACTTGTCATGATTGTGACCAGACTTACCTGGAGTTCATTACCTTTGTAAATTGTGAGTTCATTACCTTTGTAAATTGTGAGTTCATTACCTTCGTAAATTGTGAGTTCATTACCTCTGTAACTTGCTCAGCTATCAAAACTTTGGAGTCCAGTCCCTGGACCAATTATGTACCTCTGTAATCTTTTGACTACCGCCCACAGGATGGGTATGGGGTGCATAATAAACATATTAAACTAACTAACTCCGGGGCTGAGTGCTCCTGCACTCAGCCCCAGACCCAGACTCGTTGAGCTCTGTATTCATTAAGAACTGCAAGAAACCCCTCTCACGTGCCCTAAGTACACTATGGAGGAGGAGCTCGGACATGGGTGAAATTCCACAGTCATTTAAAACAACGGATACAGCCCCACTCCATAAAGGTGGCAGCAAAGCATTAGCTAAGAACTGTAGACCAATAGCTCTGACGTCCTACATCATAAAACTCTTTGAAAGAGTGCTAAGAAGCAGGATTGCAAATCACCTGGATTCCCAAAATCTGCACAATCCAGGGCAACATGGGTTCAGGGCAGGTCGCTCCTGCCTCTCACAATTACTGGATCACTATGATATGGCCTTGGATGCACTGGAAGAAAATCAGAATGCAGATGTAACATACACAGACTTTGCAAAAGCATTTGACAAATGCGATCATGGCGTAATAACACACAAAATACGTGCTAAAGGAATAACTGGGAAAGTGGGGAGATGGATCTTCAACTTCCTAACAAATCGAACACAAAGAGTAGTGGTCAACAGAGTTAAATCGGAGGCTGCCATAGTGAAGAGCTCTGTTCCACAAGGCACAGTACTCGCCCCCATCTTATTCCTCATCCTCATATCAGACATGGACAGAGATATACACTACAGCACCGTATCATCCTTTGCGGATGATACTAGGATCTGCATGAGGCTGTCATCTGCTGAGGACGCGGTTAACCTCCATGAAGATATGAACAAAGTTTTCCAGTGGGCAACGGAAAACAATATGATGTTCAATGAGGACAAATTCCAACTACTCCGTTATGGAAAACTGGAGGAGATAATAACTAGAACAGAGTATACTACAAACTCTGGGCATACATTAGAGCGGAAAAATAATGTAAGGGACCTGGGAGTAGTAATGTCTGAGGATCTCACTTTCAAGAATCACAACAGTGCCACGATCACAAGTGCAAAGAAAGTGATAGGATGGATAATGAGAACGTTCAAAACGAGAGATGCCAAGCCAATGATGATCTTTTTCAAATCACTTGTTCTCTCTAGGCTGGAATACTGCTGTACATTAACATCTCCATTCAAAGCAGGTGAAATTGCAGATCTAGAGTGTACAGAGATCCTTTACTGCACGTATAAGTTCTGTCAAGCACCTTAACTACTGGGAACGCTTGAAGCACTTGACTTGTACTCGTTGGAACGCAGGGGGGAGAGATATATCATAATCTACACTTGGAAAATCCTGGAAGGAATGGTCCCAAATCTGCACACAGAAATCACTCCCTACGAAAGTAAAAGACTGGGCAGGCGATGCAAAATGCCCCCAATTAAAAGTAGGGGCGCCATTGGTACACTAAGAGAAAACACCATAAGTGTCCGGGGCCCAAGACTGTTCAACAGCCTCCCATCAAGCATTAGGGGAATCACCAATAAACCCCTGGCTGCCTTCAAGAGAGAGCTGGACAGATACCTAAAGTCAGTGACGGATCAGCCGGGCTGTGGCTCGTACGTTGGACTGCGTGCGGCCAGCAGTAACAGCCTGGTTGATCAGGCCCTGATCCACCGGGAGGCCTGGTCATGGACCGGGCCACGGGGGCGTTGATCCCCGAAATAACCTCCAGGTAACCTCCAGGTAACACATGAAGTGTAGATACAAGAACAAAGAGCATCAACACTGCAGATTGTGAAATAAAGAAAGGTACACAGTGCTTAGAACATAGAGAAAATGGAAAATATGTACATAGTTGACATTGGTTAGGTTTGGTTAGGTAGGGTCAGGTTTGGTGAGGTCAAGCGCCATTGCAGGCGTTACATGCTCGTTTTGTCTCTGCTTAAGATAAGATAAGATTTTGTTCGAATTTTTAACCCCGGAGGGTTAGCCACCCAGGATAGCCCAAGTGCGTCATCGAGGACTGCCTGTCTGATTTTCTCTGGGGTCCTCAATCTTGTCTCCGAGGATGCGACTCACACCCGTCGACTAACATTCAGGTACCTACTTGCTAGGTGAACAGGACAACAGGTGTAAGAAACGCGTCGAATGTTTCCACCCCACCGGGAGTCGAACCCGGGCTCTCAGTGTGTGAAGCGAGAGCTTTTTGCCACAGATTACGGGGCCCCGTGTACTTCCACTATATTGATTCACTTGGAGTTGTGGGCAGCTGTGCTGAAAATCGCAGAGTGTGGCTTCAGCAGCCTCGAGACGACGGTGCTTGCGTTGAAAACTTTCATGATATTAATCTGTTCGTATTCCACTCCATCAGGTGTTGGTGTTAGTCACGGTGTTCATGCATTGTATACACATGGTAAACGCTACCGACAAGATGAAGAATCAGACACATGTGCAATATCTGGGTATCTTTATTTGTAGACGTTTCGCCATCCAGTGGTATTGCCAATGCAAACTCAAGGACATAATGGGAAGATAGTAGAACTATATACAAAAGATGAAGTAATCAGTCCCTCAGCCTTGGAGTTGGTGATAAGCACCGTAGTCTTCAAGACTATGTATGGTGATCTTCACCAACTCCAAGGCTGAGGGACTGATTACCTCATCTTTTGTATATAGTTCTACAGTCTTTCCATTATGTCCTTGAATTTGTATTAATAAATCCAATGAATGGCGAAATATCTACAAACAAAGATTCCCAAATATTGCACATGAGTCTAATTCTTTAACACAAGCGTTACTCAGTTTGTCTCTGGTACAATACATACTAGTTCTAGTTTACAAGCTGGGTCACTGTCCTGCTTATCTCTCCCATATATCGCATCCCTCCACACGGGATACCATAAACTGCTGCTCCAGTTGAAGTTGTCATGTCTACAGTACACTGTATCCATAACTAAAGAGAGAGAGAACCTTTTTTACGCTGGTGGCCAACTCGCCAACCCGAGGACTGGCGTACTGTCTACCTGGCCAAGGTTCTCGCTCGACCCTGATGATGATGTTACTGGGGACGCATCTGCTGACAAGAATGGGGAGGGAAGTGCAGGTATGTAAATGATTTGGGAAAAACGGTCAAGTCTCTCAGCTCAGGTATTATGAGTAGAACTGTTTTAAGTCGTTATTATTATTATTATTATTATTATTATTATTATTATTATTATTATTATTATTATTATTATTATTATTATTATTATTATTATTGTACATGGTCACATACCCAAGAAGAGTAGACATCAACACTAGGTTAGGTTAGGTAAGGTTCGTCAGGAAACAGGACAAATGTTTCCTGACGCGGGTCTTAGTCAGATGATGACCCGCCTTTGGAGCTTTTGGTCATCTGACCGAGGCCTTCCGCTGGCTTACCGGTCCACCCCTTTAAAAATTATGGTCATTTATAACCATTGTTTTTTTTTATACATCAACACTGTTGACCAAGATCAATAACGTTTGATCATCCCTAAAGTTCATTCTTGAGGAAGAGAGGAACATCCAAATCTGATTCTTGGATGTCCTTTCAGGTACAGACAAGGATTACGTTACTTTCTAAGAATGCAGAAAATTCCCAAAGAAGAACCCAACGACCAAGTCTTTCAGGATATTACTACAAATATGGTTGTACATGACCATAATTTTTAAAAGGGTGGACCGGTAAGCCAGCGGAAGGCCTCGGTCAGATGACCAAAGCTCCAAAGGCGGGTCATCATCTGACTAAGACCTGTGTCAGGAAACACTTGTCCTGGTTCCTGACGAACCTTACCTAACCCTAACCAAGCCTCTCAGTCCTGGTATTATGAGTAGAACTTTACTAGGATGTTCTTGTTGATTATTTTTCTGTATCCTTAGAAAGATAATCGTCACCTGTACCAGACAGGACATCCAAGAATGAGATTCGGAAGTTCTTCTCTTTCTGAAGAAGGAACTTTATGGATGGTTAAACGTTATTGATGTTGGTCAGCAGTGTTGATGTTCAGCCTTCCTGGGTATATTATATTAGACACATGTGCAACACTCGGGTATCTTTATTGTGGAAACGTTTCGCTTCCAGGCTGAGGGACTGATTACCTCAAACTCTTTCTGATCTTCACCTTTCTTCTCTGTACTTTACTGATGTAGCTACTGTGCGGCGGAACTTTTCCACAATGAAGATAATCCAGTGTTGCATATGTGTCTAATTTATTAACTTGTCAATTCTCTGAACTGTTTATCTACCTTCTTGGGTATGTGGTAGACAGCAACCACCCAGGGAGGTACTACCGTCCTGCCAAGTGAGTGTAAAACGAAAGCCTGTAATTGTTTTACATGATGGTAGGATTCCTGGTGTCTTTTTTCTGTCTCATAAACATGCAAGATTACAGGTACGTCTTGCTACTTCTACTTACACTTAGGTCACACTACACATACATGTACAAGCATATATATACACACCCCTCTGGGTTTTCTGCTATTTTCTTTCTGGTTCTTGTTCTTGTTTATTTCCTCTTATCTCCATGGGGAAGTGGAGCAGAATTCTTCCTCCGTAAGCCATGCGTGTTGTAAGAGGCAACTAAAATGCCGGGAGCAAGGGGCTAGTAACCCCTTCTCCTGTATATATTACTAAATGTAAAAGGAGACATTTTTGTTTTTCTTTTTGAGGCCTGGTCACAGACCGGGCCGCGGGGGCGTTGACCCCCGGAACTCTCTCCAGGTAAACTCCAGGTAAAACCCCACGTCAGTGGGATACGGCTGGCACGTTGAAAGAAAGAAGAAAGAAGAACAATAAAAATAATAATAATAAATAATAATAACTCGCATCTAACAGTTCAGAAAAAAGACGAATATTTTCATCCTACTAGATGTCCTCATCTGCTGCTTAATTAGTTAAGAGGAAGCACTTCAGTCAACCTTCTGGCCCTGGCCAAGTTAATCCCTCCAGAACCTAACTCAGAATTTGTCCAATCTATTTTTAATGGTTGGACAAGTTTTGAGATGGGTTGGGTTCTGGACGTGGACCAGTGGAATGGCTGATAATATTGGCGTTATATCTGTACCATTGTACGTGGGTTGCTCAAATGCATTATTCGTGTGATGAATAGTTTTGAAAACCGACAAGTTGAAGAATTGAAACACTTATGCAACATGTGGGAATCTTCATTGAAGAAACGTTTCGCCACACAGTGGCTTCATCAGTTCAATACAAAGTAGAAATGGGTAAGGAGAGGAGGAGTTTGAGGTAATCAGTCCCTCAGCCTGGAATCGATGTGTTCAGTCCATCACTCTTGTAGCAAGTACAGCATAGGGCCAGAGAAGTGGCTTACATATTGCAGTCAGGTGAGTCGAAGCAGGAGGAGGCGGGATCACAGTGGGACCTGCCACTAGTGTAAGTAGGTCTTCGCCCAAAGAAGTCTTTGTACCAAGATCCCTTGACGTTGCAGTGTCTGACAGATGTAATGAATGGTTTTGAAAACCTTTGGACGAAGACCTACTTACACTAGTGGAATGTTCCACTGTGATCCCGCCTCCTGCTTCGACTCGACTGACTGCAGTATATAAGCCACCTCTCTGGCCCTATGCTGTACTTCCTACAAGAGTGATGGACTGAACACATCGATTCCAGGCTGAGGGACTGATTACCTAAAACTCCTTCTCTCCTTACCCATTTCTACTTTGTATTGGACTGATGAAGCCACTGTGTGGCGAAACGTTTCTGCAGTTAAGATTCCCACATGTTGCATAAGTGCCTCAATGCATTATTCATGTTGAAAATAGTATAAAATACCGACAATTTGATGATTAAAACACATGGGTATCTTAATTGTTGGTTTAGAAAGACACGTAAGCAAACACTTCAACATATTTCTTAGAAAACGTTTCGGTCCTGGGACCTTGAACACTTCTAACACACAGAGGCTGAAAAGACAGTATATACAGGCGGAGAGTGAGGTGTGAGTGACTCATGGTGACCTGAAGAATGCCATACTGGGATGAGAACAGGTAGATTATGTGATCACGTGGCTCATGTGTTCTTTGATATTTGGTACTTTGGTAGGTAAGACACAAAGGCAACAGTTAGGCAACTTTATTCCGAAACGTTTCGCCTACACAGTAGGCTTCTTCAGTCGAATACAGAATTTGAGGCAGGAACAGTAGAGATGTGAAGACGATGTAATCAGTCCATCACCCTTGATGTCGTAGAATTTGAGGTTGTCAGTCCCTCAGCCTGGAGAGTTCAGTTCCATAGTCAGGAACTATCTGAAGATCAAGCGACAGTGCGGAGACTTAAATACTGTCGGAAGTAGTAGTAGTAGTAGTGAGAATGTAGCCACTGATAGGTCAGGTCCCTCTCAGATCCAACCGTTCTCACTTGAAAGGGTTGTCCAAGGTTTTTTCTGTACCAAGAGGCCATGTGTTGCAGTGTCTGACAAGATGAACATCAAAATGGTATAAAATACCGACAGGTTGGTAGGTAAGACACAAAGGCAACAGTTAGGCAACTTTATTCCGAAACGTTTCGCCTACACAGTAGGCTTCTTCAGTCGAGTACAGAAAACACCTTGGACAACCCTTTCAAGTGAGAACGGTTGGATCTGAGAGGGACCTGACCTATCAGTGGCTACATTCTCACTACTACTACTACTACTTCCGACAGTATTTAAGTCTCCGCACTGTCGCTTGATCTTCAGATAGTTCCTGACTATGGAACTGAACTCTCCAGGCTGAGGGACTGACAACCTCAAATTCTACGACATCAAGGGTGATGGACTGATTACATCGTCTTCACATCTCTACTGTTCCTGCCTCAAATTCTGTATTCGACTGAAGAAGCCTACTGTGTAGGCGAAACGTTTCGGAATAAAGTTGCCTAACTGTTGCCTTTGTGTCTTACCTACCAACCTGTCGGTATTTTATACCATTTTGATGTTCATTTGGTACTTTGCCTGGTTGAGTATCATGTATGCTAATGTTTTAGAAATTTTGTAGTTTCCAGTATTGTTCTATGGTGTCGGTAACTGCGATTACCGAGGCTTCCAGACATCGTCGGCGTCTGAAATCTTGTTCAGTGAGGATGAGTTGTGCCTCATCCCAATCCATCAAATGTCTCGTGGAGTCCTTGTGGAGGTCACAGACGTACCTTAAGTCATCTCTGTTTCTGGCGTTTCGATGTTCGTTCAGGCGGACCGAAAGACTTTTGCCTATTTCCCATGGTGGCTTGGTGGCTAAAGCTCTCGCTTCACACAGCGACGGCCCGGGTTCGATTCCTGGCGAGGTTAGAAACATTGGGAGTGTTTATTTTACCGATTGTCTATGTTCCCCATGAGTAAGATGAGTATCTGGGAGGTAGTCGAGTGGTGTGTGTCGCATCCTGGGACAAAAACTGACCTAATTTGCCCGAAATGCTCTGCATAACAAGCAGCTTTCTGTATAGTAGTATGTCACTGATGTCAGCTAGACTTGTATATCTTGTACATGAACTTGTAGAAATGGAGATATTATTATCATTATTATTATTACTATTATTATTATACATATTTCTTGGGACATTATGCACAAGGAACGGTGTTAGACGCTCACTGTGGAAATAAGGCTACGAAGTGATCACAGTCCCAGGGCCAAAACGTTTTATGTGTCCTAGTGTTTGCGTAAGTGTTTTTCTAAGCCAACTTGTCGGTATCTATTACCAAGGTTTATACCAGCTTTAATGTTGAAACTTTTCGCCTACACAGCAGACTTCTTTAGTCAAATACGGAGGCAGCTGGTGTAGCAGTGTAATGAAGATGATGTAATCAGTCCACCAACCTTGGAGAAATAGTATTTAACGTGGTCAGTCCCTCAGTCTGGTGAAGAGCTCAGCTCCATGGTCTGGAACAAGGTAGTCAGTCCCTCAGCCTGGTGAAGAGCTCAGTTCCATGGTCTGGAACAAGGTAGTCAGTCCCTCAGCCTGGTGAAGAGCTCAGTTCCATGGTCTGGAACAAGGTAGTCAGTCCCTCAGCCTGGTGAAGAGCTCAGTTTCATGGTCTGGAACAAGGTAGTCAGTCCCTCAGCCTGGTGAAGAGCTCAGTTCCATGGTCTGGAACAAGGTAGTCAGTCCCTCAGCCTGGTGAAGAGCTCAGTTCCATGGTCTGGAACAAGGTAGTCAGTCCCTCAGCCTGGTGAAGAGCTCAGTTCCATGGTCTGCAACAAGGTAGTCAGTCCCTCAGCCTGGTGAAGAGCTCAGTTTCATGGTCTGGAACAAGGTAGTCAGTCCCTCAGCCTGGTGAAGAGTTCGGTTCCATGGTCTGGAACAAGGTAGTTAATCCCTCAGCCTGGTGAAGAGTTCAGTTCCATGGTCTGGAACAAGGTAGTCAGTCCCTCAGCCTGGTGAAGAGCTCAGTTCCATGGTCTGGAACAAGGTAGTCAGTCCCTCAGCCTGGTGAAGAGCTCAGTTCTATGGTCTGGAACAAGGTGGTCAGTCCCTCAGCCTGGTGAAGAGTTCAGCCCCATGGTCTGGAACGATTCTATACCACATGTGCATCATCCATACTGTCAGAGTGTGGCTTACTTAAGTGGAGCGACTGGTGACCCAGTCAAATATAACTGGCTCATGTATCGTTGTTTAAAATCAGATAATTATTAGAGGACATACTGACATTGAAAATTTTAATATTAAGTTGAAAATCGTATCCCCACATCACATCTCTCGATTTTAATATTTCTGATTGACCGAGAACTTCTTGCCAAATAATACTCATAATATTTGTATTACAACGCTTGTTTTCCAGGTAATATTCATTCCACCCCAAAATATCTTAGCTCCACTCCCAAACATAAACAACATATTTTCCTCTCAAATTAAAAAAAAAAAACATCATTCATCTACCACCTTACGTCATACTTCTCGTCTTATAGCAAGTCGATTTCTCTCAGTACAGTCGACCTGAAAATGTAATGATGAAACAACCTTCTGCTTAAAAAACATTCTTTAATTAAAACTTAAGAATATACAATCATAATGTGAAAGTTAAAATAAAGGTCACGTTTTCTTAATAAGATCTTATCTAATTTACCATTGACACTTAAATGTTTGTGCCACACTCCTTTCCCTCCTCCCTCACTGTCATTGTTCCTGCTGCGCTCAGCGTCTGGAATGTGTACGTGTCACTGAAAACACAAGAGCAGAATCCGAGTAACTACAGAGGCGAGCAGAAAGGATCTGGTTCCACAACACCTGTGGATTTAGCAGCCAGAGATGTCGAAACTTACTTTTGAGTGAGCAGAATGGGATCAGCATGAAAGACCGCATTTCAGAGCTTTCACCCTTGGATTTCATTATTCCCATTCACTGTGCCAACGGCTTATGCAGGCAATTACACCAGGGCCTGTTAGTTGCATTTTGGCACTATGTAGACTTCACAATTCATCCTGTATTTCTGTGCTGCTCAGAGACTTGAATCAGGGCCATAATGAACGTCGGTAGAGTGATCCCTCTGGTCTGGTCCTCTCTTCAACTCAGCATTCACTACATACATCCTACGGATCATTAATAGCGGCAGTAAATGGTGCAGAGAGTATTAAGTTGAACTTCATAGAGACATTGACTTAGTGGAATGTAAGACCTCCCTGTGGGACTAGCGTGCAGTAACTTCATTATCCACAATTACTTGGCTTCCATAAAAGTCCTTCCACTGTACAAACACAATTTAATTACTATTTTCACATAAAAATAAAATTGCATTTCTACTAACTCTTTCCATAATCAGGGATTTCCATGGAAAATCATTCCAAGATGGAATCCTCTGGGTCTCGTCGACTATATGGAAATATCAATGATTCTTCAGGCAAGAAAAGATTTCTTTATACGAAAACAACTCTACATAGCATAAGAGCTTGCGCAGAAACCTCTTTTTTCCTCCACACTCATCTGTCCTCTGACAATGACCTCTGACTGACCTCGACGCAACAACTCAGTAACTTGCATCATAATAAGCTCGTGTCCACGTATGTGCCTCCTTACTTCGCTCTTCCTTCCTTCCTTCACTTTAGCGGCCAGACAACAACATCAACCTGAATACTAAACATTTCTTGGACCAGATTCTGAGTGACGTTGATGAGTCAGACAAACCATCATTCTTAGTGTTCATCTCCTTTCACTAACCCATAATGACTCCTTTTGCGACTCTCACTGTGTGACTCTCACTGTGTGACTCTCACTGTGTGACTCACTCTGTGACTCTCACTTTGTGACTCTCCTTGTGCGATTCTCCTTGTGTGACTCTGCTTGTACTCACCTAGTTGTACTCACCTAGTTGTGGTTACAGGGGTCGATTCATAGCTCCTGGCCCCGCCTCTTCACTGGTCGCTACTGGGTCACTCACCCTGAACCGTGAGCTTTATCATACCTCTGCTTAAAGCTATGTATGGATCCTGCCTCCACCACATCGCTTCCCAGACTATTCCACTTCCAGACTACTCTGTGACTGAAGAAATACTTCCTAACATCTCTGTGATTCATCTGTGTCTTCAACTTCCTACTGTGTCCCCTTGTTGCTGTGTCCCATCTCTGGAACATCATATCTTTGTCTACCTTGCCAATTCCTCTCAGTATTTTATATGTCGTTATCATGTTTCCCCTATCTCTCCTGTCCTGCAGTGTCATCAGATCGATTTCCCTTAACCTCTCCTCGTAGGACATACCCCTTAGCACTGGGACTAGTCTTGTTGCAAACCTTTGCGCTTTCTCTAGTTTCTTTACGTGCTTGGCTAGGTGTGGGTTCCAAACTGGTGCCGCATACTCCAATATGGGCCTAACGTACAGGGTCCTGAACGATTCCATATTAAGATATCGGGATGCTGTTCTCAGGTTTGCCAGGCGCCCATATGCTGCAGCAGTTATTTGGTTGATGCACACCTCAGGAGATGTGCCTGGTGTTATACTCACCCCAAGATCTTTTCCTTGAGTGAAGTTTGTAGTCTCTGGTACCCTAGACTGTACTCCGTCTACGGTCTTCTTTGCCCTTCCCCAATCTTCATGACTTTGCACTTGGTGGGGTTGAACTCCAGGAGCCAATTGCTGGACCAGGTCTGCAGTCTTTCCAGATCCCTTTGTAGTTCTGCCTGGACACTTCGGAGTCTACTTCTTCTGTCATGTCGTTCACAAATATCAGAAACAGCACTGGTCCTAGGACTGACCCCTTTGGGACCCCACTCGTCACAGTTACCCACTCTGACACCTCGCTACATACCATGACTCGCTGCTGTCTTCATGACAAGTATTCCCTGATCCATTATAGTGCCGTCCCTGTTATCCCTGCCTGGTCCTTAAGGTTTTGCACTAATCTCTTGTGTGGAACTGTGTCAAACGCCTTCTTACAGTCCAAGAAAATGCAATCTACCCACCTCTCTCTCTCTCTCTCTCTCTCTCTCTCTCTCTCTCTCTCTCTCTCTCTCTCTCTCTCTCTCTCTCTCTCTCTCTCTCTCTCTCTCTCTCTCTCTTTCTTGTCTTACTGCTGTCACCCTGTCATAGAACTCAAGTAGGTCCCTGAAACCATGTTGGCTGCTGTTGATGAGATCATTCCTTTCTAGATGTTCCACCACTCTTCTCCTGATAATCTTCTTCGTGACTTTGCATACTATACATGTCAGTGACACTGGTCTGTAGTTTAGTGATTCATGTCTGTCTCATTTTTTTTTTAAAAAATTGGGACTACATTTGCTGTCTTCCATACCTCAGGTAATCTCCCTGTTTCGATAGATGTGTTGAATATTGTTGTTAGGGGTACACATAACGCCTCTGCTCCCTCTCTCAGGACACATAAGATAAGATAAGATAAGATAAGATTTTGTTCGGATTTTTAACCCCGGAGGGTTAGCCACCCAGGATAACCCAAGAAAGTCAGGGCGTCATCGAGGACTGTCTAACTTATTTCCATTGGGGTCCTTAATCTTGTCCCCCAGGATGCGACCCACACCAGTCGACTAACACCCAGGTACCTATTTGCTGCTAGGTGAACAGGACAATAGGTGTAAGGAAACGTGTCGGAATTTCCACCCGCCGGGAATCGAACCCGGGCCCTCCGTGTGTGAAGCGGGAGCTTTAGCCACCAGACCACCGGGTCAGATGTTATCTGGCCCCATTGCCTTTGAGGTATCTAGCTCACTCAGAAGCCTCTTCACGTCTTCCTCGGTTGTGTGTACTGTGTCCAGCACTTGGTGGTGTGCCCCACCTCTCCGTCTTTCTGGAGCCCCTTCTGTCTCCTCTGTGAACACTTCTTTGAACCTCATGTTGACTACCTCATATACTTCGCGGTCGTTTCTTGTTGTGTGACTCTCCTTATGTGACTCTCCTTGTGTGACTCTCCATGTGTCTCTTCTTGTGTGACTCCTTGTTTGACTCTCCTTGTGTGACTTTCCTTATGTGACTCTCCTTGTGTGTGTCTCCATATGTGACATTCTTATGTGATTCTTTCCTTCTTTGATTCTCCTTGTGTGACTCTCCTTGTTTGACTCTCCTGGTGTGACTCATTCCTTGTTTGACTATCTTTGTGTGGCTCTCCTTGTATGACTCTCCTTGTATGACTCTCCTTGTATGACTCTCCTTGTATGACTCTCCTTGTATGACTCTCCTTGTATGACTCTCCTTGCATGACTCTCCTTGTCTGACTCTCCTTGTATGACTCTCCTTGTATGACTCTCCTTGTATGACTCTCCTTGTATGACTCTCCTTGCATGACTCTCCTTGTCTGACTATCCTTGTATGACTCTCCTTGTATGACTCTCCTTGTATGACTCTCCTTGTATGACTCTTCTTGTATGACTCTCCTTGTATGACTCTCCTTGTATGACTCTCCTTGTATGACTCTTCTTGTATGACTCTTCTTGTATGACTCTTCTTGTATGACTCTCCTTGTATGACTCTCCTTGTATGACTCTCCTTGTATGACTCTCCTTGTATGACTCTTCTTGTATGACTCTCCTTGTATGACTCTCCTCGTGTGAGTCTCTTCAACACAGTGCACCACAGTCTCCTCGCTCATTCCTCCCTCACAGTTCTTAACTCCTTCATTATTACTCATCATTCCCCCACACTTCCCGAATTCCTCATTATTAGTCACAAATCATCATTATCTCACTATTACCCAACATTCCCTCGCACTTCTTAATCTCCTCATTTTATTCTCAGAGTTCCTTCATACTTATTTCAATATTCTTCATGTTACAGCAGTTACATGTTACAGCAGTTACATGTTACAGCAGTTACATGTTACAGCAGTTACATGTTACAGCAGTTACATGTTACAGCAGTTACATGTTACAGCAGTTACATGTTACAGCAGTTACATGTTACAGCAGTTACATGTTACAGCAGTTACATGTTACAGCAGTTACATGTTACAAAGCAGTTACATGTTACAAAGTAGTTACATGTTACAAAGCAGTTACATGTTACAGCAGTTACATGTTACAAAGTAGTTACATGTTACAAAGCAGTTACATGTTACAGCAGTTACATGTTACAAAGCAGTTACATGTTACAAAGCAGTTACATGTTACAAAGCAGTTACATGTTACAGCAGTTACATGTTACAAAGCAGTTACATGTTACAAAGTAGTTACATGTTACAAAGTAGTTACATGTTACAAAGTAGTTACATGTTACAAAGCAGTTACATGTTACAAAGCAGTTACATGTTACAAAGCAGTTACATGTTACAAAGCAGTTACATGTTACAAAGTAGTTACATGTTACAAAGCAGTTACATGTTACAAAGCAGTTACATGTTACAAAGCAGTTACATGTTACAAAGCAGTTACATGTTACAAAGCAGTTACATGTTACAAAGCAGTTACATGTTACAAAGTAGTTACATGTTACAGCAGTTACATGTTACAAAGTAGTTACATGTTACAAAGTAGTTACATGTTACAAAGTAGTTACATGTTACAGCAGTTACATGTTACAAAGTAGTTACATGTTACAGTAGTTACATGTTACAAAGTAGTTACATGTTACAAAGCAGTTACATGTTACAAAGTAGTTACATGTTACAGTAGTTACATGTTACAAAGTAGTTACATGTTACAAAGTAGTTACATGTTACAGCAGTTGCATGTTACAAAGTAGTTACATGTTACAAAGCAGTTACATGTTACAAAGCAGTTACATGTTACAAAGCAGTTACATGTTACAAAGCAGTTACATGTTACAAAGCAGTTACATGTTACAGCAGTTACATGTTACAGCAGTTACATGTTACAAAGTAGTTATATGTTACAAAGCAGTTACATGTTACAAAGCAGTTACATGTTATAAAGCAGTTACATGTCACAAAGCAGTTACATGTTACAAAGCAGTTACATGTTACAAAGCAGTTACATGTTATAAAGCAGTTACATGTTACAAAGCAGTTACATGTCACAAAGCAGTTACATGTTACAAAGCAGTTACATGTTACAAAGCAGTTACATGTTATAAAGCAGTTACATGTTACAAAGCAGTTACATGTCACAAAGCAGTTACATGTTACAAAGCAGTTACATGTTACAAAGCAGTTACATGTTACAGCAGTTACATGTTACAGCAGTTACATGTTACAAAGTAGTTACATGTTACAAAGCAGTTACATGTTACAAAGCAGTTACATGTTATAAAGCAGTTACATGTTACAAAGCAGTTACATGTTACAAAGCAGTTACATGTTACAGCATTTACATGTTACAAAGCAGTTACATGTTACAAAGCAGTTACATGTTACAAAGCAGTTACATGTTACAAAGCAGTTACATGTTACAGCAGTTACATGTTACAGCAGTTACATGTTACAAAGTAGTTATATGTTACAAAGCAGTTACATGTTACAAAGCAGTTACATGTTATAAAGCAGTTACATGTTACAAAGCAGTTACATGTTACAAAGCAGTTACATGTTACAGCAGTTACATGTTACAAAGCAGTTACATGTTGCAAAGCAGTTACATGTTACAAAGCAGTTACATGTTACAAAGCAGTTACATGTTATAAAGCAGTTACATGTTACAAAGCAGTTACATGTTACATAGCAGTTACATGTTGCAAAGCAGTTACATGTTACAAAGCAGTTACATGTTATAAAGCAGTTACATGTTACAAAGTAGTTACATGTTACAAAGCAGTTACATGTTGCAAAGCAGTTACATGTTACAAAGCAGTTACATGTTATAAAGCAGTTACATGTTACAAAGTAGTTACATGTTATAAAGCAGTTACATGTTACAAAGTAGTTACATGTTACAAAGCAGTTACATGTTACAAAGCAGTTACATGTTATAAAGCAGTTACATGTTACAAAGTAGTTACATGTTACAAAGCAGTTACATGTTACAAAGCAGTTACATGTTATAAAGCAGTTACATGTTACAAAGTAGTTACATGTTACAAAGCAGTTACATGTTGCAAAGCAGTTACATGTTACAAAGCAGTTACATGTTACAGAGCAGTTACATGTTGCAAAGCAGTTACATGTTGCAAAGCAGTTACATGTTACAAAGCAGTTACATGTTGCAAAGCAGTTACATGTTACAAAGCAGTTACATGTTATAAAGCAGTTACATGTTACAAAGTAGTTACATGTTACAAAGCAGTTACATGTTGCAAAGCAGTTACATGTTACAAAGCAGTTACATGTTACAGAGCAGTTACATGTTGCAAAGCAGTTACATGTTGCAAAGCAGTTACATGTTACAAAGCAGTTACATGTTGCAAAGCAGTTACATGTTACAAAGTAGTTACATGTTACAAAGCAGTTACATGTTACAGCAGTTACATGTTACAGCAGTTACATGTTACAGCAGTTACATGTTACAAAGCAGTTACATGTTACAGCAGTTACATGTTACAGCAGTTACATGTTACAGCAGTTACATGTTACAGCAGTTACATGTTACAGCAGTTACATGTTACAGCAGTTACATGTTACAGCAGTTACATGTTACAGCAGTTACATGTTACAGCAGTTACATGTTACAGCAGTTACATGTTACAGCAGTTACATGTTACAAAGCAGTTACATGTTACAAAGTAGTTACATGTTACAAAGCAGTTACATGTTACAGCAGTTACATGTTACAAAGTAGTTACATGTTACAAAGCAGTTACATGTTACAGCAGTTACATGTTACAAAGCAGTTACATGTTACAAAGCAGTTACATGTTACAAAGCAGTTACATGTTACAGCAGTTACATGTTACAAAGCAGTTACATGTTACAAAGTAGTTACATGTTACAAAGTAGTTACATGTTACAAAGTAGTTACATGTTACAAAGCAGTTACATGTTACAAAGCAGTTACATGTTACAAAGCAGTTACATGTTACAAAGCAGTTACATGTTACAAAGTAGTTACATGTTACAAAGCAGTTACATGTTACAAAGCAGTTACATGTTACAAAGCAGTTACATGTTACAAAGCAGTTACATGTTACAAAGCAGTTACATGTTACAAAGCAGTTACATGTTACAAAGTAGTTACATGTTACAGCAGTTACATGTTACAAAGTAGTTACATGTTACAAAGTAGTTACATGTTACAAAGTAGTTACATGTTACAGCAGTTACATGTTACAAAGTAGTTACATGTTACAGTAGTTACATGTTACAAAGTAGTTACATGTTACAAAGCAGTTACATGTTACAAAGTAGTTACATGTTACAGTAGTTACATGTTACAAAGTAGTTACATGTTACAAAGTAGTTACATGTTACAGCAGTTGCATGTTACAAAGTAGTTACATGTTACAAAGCAGTTACATGTTACAAAGCAGTTACATGTTACAAAGCAGTTACATGTTACAAAGCAGTTACATGTTACAAAGCAGTTACATGTTACAGCAGTTACATGTTACAGCAGTTACATGTTACAAAGTAGTTATATGTTACAAAGCAGTTACATGTTACAAAGCAGTTACATGTTATAAAGCAGTTACATGTCACAAAGCAGTTACATGTTACAAAGCAGTTACATGTTACAAAGCAGTTACATGTTATAAAGCAGTTACATGTTACAAAGCAGTTACATGTCACAAAGCAGTTACATGTTACAAAGCAGTTACATGTTACAAAGCAGTTACATGTTATAAAGCAGTTACATGTTACAAAGCAGTTACATGTCACAAAGCAGTTACATGTTACAAAGCAGTTACATGTTACAAAGCAGTTACATGTTACAGCAGTTACATGTTACAGCAGTTACATGTTACAAAGTAGTTACATGTTACAAAGCAGTTACATGTTACAAAGCAGTTACATGTTATAAAGCAGTTACATGTTACAAAGCAGTTACATGTTACAAAGCAGTTACATGTTACAGCATTTACATGTTACAAAGCAGTTACATGTTACAAAGCAGTTACATGTTACAAAGCAGTTACATGTTACAAAGCAGTTACATGTTACAGCAGTTACATGTTACAGCAGTTACATGTTACAAAGTAGTTATATGTTACAAAGCAGTTACATGTTACAAAGCAGTTACATGTTATAAAGCAGTTACATGTTACAAAGCAGTTACATGTTACAAAGCAGTTACATGTTACAGCAGTTACATGTTACAAAGCAGTTACATGTTGCAAAGCAGTTACATGTTACAAAGCAGTTACATGTTACAAAGCAGTTACATGTTATAAAGCAGTTACATGTTACAAAGCAGTTACATGTTACATAGCAGTTACATGTTGCAAAGCAGTTACATGTTACAAAGCAGTTACATGTTATAAAGCAGTTACATGTTACAAAGTAGTTACATGTTACAAAGCAGTTACATGTTGCAAAGCAGTTACATGTTACAAAGCAGTTACATGTTATAAAGCAGTTACATGTTACAAAGTAGTTACATGTTATAAAGCAGTTACATGTTACAAAGTAGTTACATGTTACAAAGCAGTTACATGTTACAAAGCAGTTACATGTTATAAAGCAGTTACATGTTACAAAGTAGTTACATGTTACAAAGCAGTTACATGTTACAAAGCAGTTACATGTTATAAAGCAGTTACATGTTACAAAGTAGTTACATGTTACAAAGCAGTTACATGTTGCAAAGCAGTTACATGTTACAAAGCAGTTACATGTTACAGAGCAGTTACATGTTGCAAAGCAGTTACATGTTGCAAAGCAGTTACATGTTACAAAGCAGTTACATGTTGCAAAGCAGTTACATGTTACAAAGTAGTTACATGTTACAAAGCAGTTACATGTTACAGCAGTTACATGTTACAGCAGTTACATGTTACAGCAGTTACATGTTACAAAGCAGTTACATGTTACAGCAGTTACATGTTACAGCAGTTACATGTTACAAAGTAGTTACATGTTACAAAGCAGTTACATGTTACAGCAGTTACATGTTATAAAGCAGTTACATGTTACAGCAGTTACATGTTACAGCAGTTACATGTTACAGCAGTTACATGTTACAGCAGTTACATGTTACAGCAGTTACATGTTACAGCAGTTACATGTTACAGCAGTTACATGTTACATCAGTTACATGTTACAGCAGTTACATGTTACAGCAGTTACATGTTATAAAGCAGTTACATGTTACAGCAGTTACATGTTACAGCAGTTACATGTTACAGCAGTTACATGTTACAGCAGTTACATGTTACAGCAGTTACATGTTACAGCAGTTACATGTTACAAAGCAGTTACATGTTACAGCAGTTACATGTTACAGCAGTTACATGTTACAGCAGTTACATGTTACATCAGTTACATGTTACAGCAGTTACATGTTACAGCAGTTACATGTTATAAAGCAGTTACATGTTACAGCAGTTACATGTTACAGCAGTTACATGTTATGAAGTAGTTACATGTTACAGCAGTTACATGTTACAAAGTAGTTACATGTTACAGTAGTTACATGTTACAGCAGTTACATGTTACAGCAGTTACATGTTACAGCAGTTACATGTTATAAAGCAGTTACATGTTACAGCAGTTACATGTTACAAAGCAGTTACATGTTACAAAGCAGTTACATGTTACAGCAGTTACATGTTACAGCAGTTACATGTTACAAAGCAGTTACATGTTACAGTAGTTACATGTTACAGCAGTTACATGTTACAAAGCAGTTACATGTTACAGTAGTTACATGTTACAGCAGTTACATGTTACAAAGTAGTTACATGTTACAGTAGTTACATGTTACAAAGAAGTTACATGTTACAGCAGTTACATGTTACAAAGTAGTTACATGTTACAGCAGTTACATGTTACAAAGTAGTTACATGTTACAGCAGTTACATGTTACAAAGTAGTTACATGTTACAGTAGTTACATGTTACAAAGAAGTTACATGTTGCAGCAGTTACATGTTACAAAGTAGTTACATGTTACAGCAGTTACATGTTACAAAGTAGTTACATGTTACAGCAGTTACATGTTACAAAGCAATTACATGTTACAAAGAAGTTACATGTTACAGCAGTTACATGTTACAAAGTAGTTACATGTTACAGCAGTTACATGTTACAAAGCAGTTACATGTTACAGCAGTTACATGTTACAAAGCAGTTACATGTTACAGTACTTACATGTTACAGCAGTTACATGTTACAGCAGTTACATGTTACAAAGCAGTTACATGTTACAGCAGTTACATGTTACAAAGCAGTTACATGTTACAGTAGTTACATGTTACAGCAGTTACATGTTACAAAGCAGTTACATGTTACAAAGTAGTTACATGTTACAGTAGTTACATGTTACAAAGTAGTTACATGTTACAGCAGTTACATGTTACAAAGCAGTTACATGTTACAGGAGTTACATGTTACAAAGCAGTTACATGTTACAGCAGTTACATGTTACAAAGCAGTTACATGTTACAGTAGTTACATGTTACAAAGCAGTTACATGTTACAGTAGTTACATGTTACAGTAGTTACATGTTACAGCAGTTACATGTTACAAAGCAGTTACATGTTACAGTAGTTACATGTTACAAAGTAGTTACATGTTACAGTAGTTACATGTTACAGCAGTTACATGTTACAAACCAGTTACATGTTACAAAGTAGTTACATGTTACAGTAGTTACATGTTACAGTAGTTACATGTTACAAAGAAGTTACATGTTACAGCAGTTACATGTTACAGCAGTTACATGTTACAGCAGTTACATGTTACAGTAGTTACATGTTACAAAGAAGTTACATGTTACAGCAGTTACATGTTACAGCAGTTACATGTTACAGTAGTTACATGTTACAAAGAAGTTACATGTTACAGCAGTTACATGTCACAAAGCAGTTACATGTTACAGCAGTTACATGTTACAAAGCAGTTACATGTTACAAAGCAGTTACATGTTACAAAGCAGTTACATGTTACAAAGCCGTTACATGTTACAAAGCAGTTACATGTTACAAAGCAGTTACATGTTACAGCAGTTACATGTTACAAAGCAGTTACATGTTACAGCAGTTACATGTTACAGCAGTTACATGTTACAAAGTTGTTACATGTTACAGCAGTTACATGTTACAAAGTAGTTACATGTTACAAAGCAGTTACATGTTACATCAGTTACATGTTACAAAGTAGTTACATGTTACAAAGCAATAACATGTTACAAAGTAGTTACATGTCACAAAGCAGTTACATGTTACAGCAGTTTTTTTTATTATCACACTGGCTGATTCCCACCAAGGCAGGGTGGCCCGAAAAAGAAAAACTTTCACCATCATTCACTCCATCACTGTCTTGCCAGAAGGGTGCTTTACACTACAGTTTTTAAACTACAACATTAACACCCCTCCTTCAGAGTGCAGGTACTGTACTTCCCATCTCCAGGACTCAAGTCCGGCCTGCCGGTTTCCCTGAACCCCTTCATAAATGTTACTTTGCTCACACTCCAACAGCACGTCAAGTATTAAAAACCATTTGTCTCCATTCACTCCTATCAAGCACGTTGACGCATGCCTGCTGGAAGTCCAAGCCCCTCGCACACAAAACCTCCTTTACCCCCTCCCTCCAACCTTTCCTAGGCCGACCCCTACCCCGCCTTCCTTCCACTACAGACTGTTACACTCTTGAAGTCATTCTGTTTCGCTCCATTCTCTCTACATGTCCGAACCACCTCAACAACCCTTCCTCAGCCCTCTGGACAACAGTTTTGGTAATCCCGCACCTCCTCCTAACTTCCAAACTACGAATTCTCTGCATTATATTCACACCACACATTGCCCTCAGACATGACATCTCCACTGCCTCCAGCCTTCTCCTCGCTGCAACATTCATCACCCATGTTTCACACCCGTATAAGAGCGTTGGTAAAACTATACTCTCATACATTCCCCTCTGTTATAGTACATAAATTGCCTGAAATTAACGATATGTGTGTTAGATACATATTGTCTGTCTCAAGGAGGGGCATCACACAGCCACGGACACCATCTGTCCAGCGGAACATCCAAGTTGCAGACACTTTGCAGCTCGCTATTCCTGGCTACCCTCGCAGGTCTGGTCACTTAACACCGACATTACCTACCATATGGTTATCCAAGGTGTCGAAGTGTGTCTGCGCTGTCGTTTACACTCTCCCAAACGCTATATCCCGTGTGTCTTCTTAGCCTATGAGAAGTCGTATTGACTCATTCTGCCAACCAACCTGGAACAACGGGTTCAAATAACTTTTTTGAAAGCTCAGAGGACTGTAAAAGGAAAGATTAACATTCTAAAATTTGAAATTAGGATAAAAATAGCAGCCCACATTATCATAAGTAAACATCTGACCATTTGCTACTGTTTCCAAGTCTGAAAGTGATTGTGTTAGTGCAACACTTATCATGTAAGACTTATGCAACACTTATCATGCAACACTTATCATGCAACACTTATCATGCAACACTTATCATGCAACACTTATCATGCAACACTTATCATGCAACACTCATGCAACACTTATCATGCAACACTTATCATGCAACACTCATCATGGAACACTCATGCAACACTCATCATGCAACATCTATCATGCAACACTCATCATGCAACATCTATCATGCAACACTTATCATGCAACATCTATCATGCAACACTCATCATGCAACATTTATCATGCAACACTCATGCAACACTCATGCAACATTCATCGTGCAACAGTTATCATGCAACGCTCATCATGCAGCATGCAATACTCATCATGCAACACCCATCATGCAACATTTATCATGCAACGCTCATGCAACACTCATCATGCAGCATGCATCATGCAATACTCATCATGCAACACTCATCATGCAACGCTCATCATGAAACGAGCATCATGCAACAAGCATCATGCATCAAGCAACATGCAACACGCATCATGCAACACGCAACATGCAACATGCATCATGCATCAAGCAACATGCAACACTCGTCATGCAACACTCATCATGCAACTAGCATCATACAACAAGCATCATGCATCAAGCAACATGCAACACGCGACATGCAACACGCGACATGCAACACTCATCATGCAACACACATCATGCAACACTCATCATGCAACACTCATCATGCAACACTCATCATGCAACACACATCATGCAACCTGCAACGTGCAACATGAGGCATGCTAGGAAGCACAAAATCATTAATACTAAAATATATTTGAATCGCGGTTTGGAAATTTTTGTATGTAAATGTTACTAAATATTTTATGTTCATGATAGAGTTACAGGAAAGTGCACACACACACACACACACACACACACACACACACACACACACACACACACACACACACACACACACACACACACACACACACACACACACACACACACATTGAAAAGATTGGGCTCATACATGACAGTCAGCATGGCTTCAGAGATGGGAAATCCTGTGTCACAAATTTACTTGAGTTCTACAATACGGTAACAGAAGTAAGACAGGAGAGAGAGGGATGGGTAGATTGCATCTTTTTAGATTGCAAGAAGGCTTTTGACACAGTACCACACAAGAGACTGATGCAAAAATTAGAGGAGCAAGCAGGAATAACGGGGAAAGTACTGCAATGGATCAGGGAATACCTGACAGGAAGGAAACAACGTGTGTTGGTACGTGCTGAAGTGTCGGAGTGGGCGAATGTGTCGAGTGGGGTTCCACAAGGTTCAGTCCTAGGCCCGGTGCTGTTTCTTTTATACTTGAATGACATAGTGGAAGGAATAGATTCAGAGGTGTCACTGTTCGCTGATGATGTGAAACTGATAAGGAGAATACAAGTGGGAGAGGATCAGTTAAGATTACAAGGGGTTCTGGACAAACTACAAGTATGGTCCGACAAATGGCTCCTGGAGTTTAACCCCAGTAAGTGCAAGGTCATGAAGATTGGGGAAGGACACAGAAGACCGCAGACGGAGTACAGGTTAGAAAATCAACAGCTGCAAACGTCAATTAAAGAAAAGGATCTTGGCGTAAGCATTATAACGAACATGTCCCCTGAAGCACACATCACTCAAATAACTGCTGCAGCATATGGGAGATTGGCAAACCTGAGATTGGCGTTTAGACATCTGAGTAAGGAGTCATTCACGACATTGTACACAGTGTACGTCAGGCCTATACTGGAATATGCAGCGCCAATATGGAACCCTCACCTAAAACACGTCACGAAATTGGAGAAAGTGAAAAAATTTGCAAGACGATTAGTCCCGGAACTGAGGGGTATGTCTTATGAGGAGAGGTTAAGGGAACTCAACCTGATGACACTCGAGCAGTGGTTCCCAACCTTCTCTTAATCCCGCACCGCTATAAAATTTTTGCTCTAACCTCGCACACCCTACAATTTAAACTTTGTTCAAGGATAAAGGATGTGGAGTCATACTAAATTTTATCAAAAGAAGATATTTATTTCACTTTCTAATATAACATGTGAACAAAAATCAGACTTACAGAAAAGAAACATCACAGAATGATATTTGAATACACCTTACAAAAATAATAACTCTTACTTGAAATATATACAAACCTTTAGAAAGGAATTTAATTTTTTTAATATGTAAAAAATCAAATATATGGACAAGAAAGGATGTCTCCGATTAACATTTGAATATACCATACAAAAAATAGTTACTTTCTTTATATATGTACAAGATAATAAAATCAAAAGTCTAACTTTGAAAAAGTTTGCGAATCCATTTTAATTCAATGACTCTTTTGTTCCTATTTCTTGCTTGAGAGTTTTTCAAAAACGGGGAACTGTTGGTGATAGCAACACGCATGTCTGCCTGTGCATTCAAACGATTTCTAGATTTTGTCTTAATTGACAAAAGATTACTAAATCCTGATTCACATAAGTAAGTTATCACAAATGGACTGAGCACATGATGAAGGTTATGATAATAATCTGAAATAAAGAGATTAAAATAAAGATAATGGTAATTTTACTATTATTATTGAATATTAATAAGTAATAAATGAATCAATTTCCTGTTATTAAGACGGACGCTTCTCGCCCCCCCTGGAATGATGTCTCGCACCCCCTGGAATGATGTCTCGCACCCCCTGGAATGTCTCGCACCCCCTGGAATGATGTCTCGCACCCCCTGGAATGATGTCTCGCACCCCCTGGAATGTCTCGCACCCCCTGGAATGATGTCTCGCACCCCCTGGAATGATGTCTCGCACCCCCTGGAATGTCTCGCACCCCCTGGAATGATGTCTCGCACCCCCTGGAATGATGTCTCGCACCCCCTGGAATGTCTCGCACCCCCTGGAATGATGTCTCGCACCCCCTGGAATGATGTCTCGCACCCCCTGGAATGATGTCTCGCACCCCCTGGAATGATGTCTCGCACCCCCTGGAATGATGTCTCGCACCCCCTGGAATGATGTCTCGCACCCCCTGGAATGATGTCTCGCACCCCCTGGAATGATGTCTCGCACCCCCTGGAATGATGTCTCGCACCCCCTGGAATGATGTCTCGCACCCCCTGGAATGATGTCTCGCACCCCCTGGAATGATGTCTCGCACCCCCTGGAATGATGTCTCGCACCCCCTGGAATGATGTCTCGCACCCCCTGGAATGATGTCTCGCACCCCCTGGAATCATGTCTCGCACCCCCTGGAATGATGTCTCGCACCCCCTGGAATGATGTCTCGCACCCCCTGGAATGATGTCTCGCACTCCCTGGAATGATGTCTCGCACCCCCTGGAATGATGTCTCGCACCCCCAGGGGGTGCGAGCACCCCTGGTTGGGAACCCCTGCACTAGAGGATAGGAAGGATAGGGGGGGACATGATAACAACGTATAAAATACTGAGAGGAATTGACAAGGTGGACAGGGCGTGAATGTTTCAGAGATGTAATACAATAACAAGGGGACACAATTGGAAGCTGAGAGCCCAGATGAGTCATAGAGATGTTATGAAGTATTTCTTTAGCCTTAGAGTTGTCAGGAAGTGGAATAATCTGGAGAGCGAAGTAGTGGAAGCAAGTTCCATACACAGCTTTAAGAAGATGTATGATAAAGCTAATGGAGCAGGGAGAGAGTGAATTAGTATCGACCAGTGAAGAGGTCGGGCCAGGAACTATGACTCGACCCCTGCAACCACAAATAGGCGAGTACACACACACACACACACACACACACACACACACACACTGAAAGACGGCAGGCAGAAAGAAAGGAGATTGAGAACATCATCACAGAAATAGGTGAAGAGGACATGGACGAGATTGTAAATTTTCGGAGAATAGGGGGGTACTTGAAGGGGAGAAAAAAACCAATCAAGCTGATTCTCAGGACAGAAACAGTGCAGAACAGAATCCTCCAAGAGAAACCACAGTTGAATTACTCAGCAGTGTACAAGAGGGTGTTCCTAGACAGAGACAGAACACAAACAGAACGACAGCAGCTGATGAAGAGAACAAAAAAGCGAAAGGAGCTAGGAAGGGAGACAAGGACGGAACCAGCAGAGGTCAATCAGAGCAGGACAGAGCAGCAAGGGCAAGCACACATAGAACCATCCTCAGAACCCCACAACCTATCATACCATCCCAACACAAACTACAATCCATACTCACAGCTTCCACCCGACACCCAGCTATAGAATCCCACAGTACGCTACCAGATCTCCCACCCTCACAGGCCCCCCAAACCACAGTGTTAGAGAGGAAACTGAAGGTATGGTACACAAATGCTGATGGAATAACAAATAAGTGGGAGGAGTGGCAAGAAAGAGTCAAAGAGGCATCACCGGACATCATAGCTCTCACAGAAACCAAGCTTACAGGTATGATAACAGATGCCATCTTTCCATCGGGATACCAGATCCTGAGGAAAGACAAAGGGAACAGGGGGGGGGGTGGAGGAGTGGCACTGCTGATCAAAAACTGATGGAATTTTGATGAGCTGGAGAGAGGAGACAGCGGAGAAGCAAGCAATTACATAGCAGTAACGCTTCACTCTGGAGGTCCCAAAGTGGTAATTGCAGTGATGTATAATCCACCACAGAACAGCAGGAGGCCAAGGCAAGAGTATGATGAGACCAATAGAGCGATGGTTGACACACTGGCTGCAGTGGCCAGAAGAGTTCATGCATGCAGGGCAAAGCTCCGGATCATGGGTGACTTTAACCACAAGGAAATCAATTGGGAGAACATGGAGCCACATGGGAGCCAGGATACATGGAGGGCTAAGATGATGGAGATGGTACTGCAAAACTTCATGTACCAACACGTAAGGGACACTACAAGAGAGAGAGGAGAGGATGAACCAGCAAGACTGGACTTAGTATTCACCCTGAGTAGTACAGATATTGAGGACATCACATATGAAAGACCCCTTGGGGCCAGCGATCATGTGGTTTAAGCTTCGAATACACAGTAGAGCTACAAGTGGAGGGGGAGGCAGGAAGGCCAGGGCGAATGAAGCCAAACTACAAGAAAGGGGACTACACAGGAATGAGGAACTTCTTGAATGGGGTTCAGTGGGACAGAGAACTGGCAGGGAAGCCAGTTAATGAGATGATGGAATATGTAACAACAATGTGCAAGGAGGCTGAGGAGAGGTTTGTACCCAAGGGTAACAGGAATAATGAAAAAGCCAGGATGAGCCCATGGTTCACCCAAAGGTGCAGGGAGGCAAAAACCAAGTGTGCAAGGGAATGGAAGAAATATAGAAGGCAAAGGACCCAGGAGAATAAGGAGAGCAGTCGTAGAGCCAAAAATGAATATGCACAGATAAGAAGGGAGGCTCAACGACAATATGAAAACGACATAGCGGCAAAAGCCAAATCTGACCCGAAGCTGTTATACAGCCACATCAGGAAGAAAACAACCGTCAAAGACCAGGTAATCAGGCTAAGGAAGGAAGGAGGAAAGACAACAAGAAATGACTGTGAAGTATGTGAGGAACTCAACAAGAGATTCAAAGAAGTGTTCACAGAGGAGACAGAAGGGGCTCCAGAAAGACAGGGAGGTGGGGTACACCACCAAGTGCTGGACACAGTACACACAACCGAGGAAGAAGTGAAGAGGCTTCGTAGTGAACTAGATACCTCAAAGGCAATGGGGCCGAATAACATCTCTCCATGGGTCCTGAGAGGGGGAGCAGAGGCACTATGTGCACCCCTAACAACAATATTTAATACATCTATCAAAACAGGGAGATTGCCTGAGGCATGGAAGACAGCAAATGTAGTCCCAATCTTTTAAAAAGGATACAGACATGAAACACTAAACTACAGGCCAGTGTCACTGACATGTGTAGTATGCAAAATCATGGAGAAGATTATCAGGAGAAGAGTGGTGGAACACCTACTAAGGAATGTTCTCATCAACAGCAGCCAACATGGTTTCAGGGATGGGAAATCCTGTGTCACAAACCTACTGGAGTTCTATGACAGGGTGACAGCAGTAAGACAAGAGAGAGAAGGTTGGGTGGATTGCACTTTCTTGGACTGCAAGAAGGCGTTTGACACAGTTCCACACAAGAGATTAGTGCAAAAACTGGAGCCAAGCAGGGATAACAGGGAAGGCGCTACAATGGATCAGGGAATACTTATCAGGAAGACAGCAGCGATTCATGGTACGTGGTGAGGTGTCAGAGTGGGTACCTGTGACCAGCGGGGTCCCACAGGGGTCAGTCCTAGGACCAGTGCTGTTTCTGGTATTTGTGAACGACATGACGGAAGGAATAAACTCCGAGGTGTCCCTGTTTGCAGATGACGTGAAGTTGATGAGAAGAATTCATTCAATTGAAGACCAGGCAGAACTACGAAGGGATCTGGACAGGTTGCAGACCTGGTCCAGCAATTGGCTCCTGGAGTTCAACCCCACCAAGTGCAAAACCATGAAGATTGGGGAAGGGCAAAGAAGACCGCAGACGGAGTACAGTCTATGGGGCCAGAGACTACAAACCTCACTCAAGGAAAAATATCTTGGGGTGAGTATAACACCAGGCACATCTCCTGAAGCGCACATCAACCAAATAACTGCTGCAGCATATGGGCGCCTAGCAAACCTCAGAACAGCATTCCGACATCTTAATAAGGAATCGTTCAGGACCCTGTACACCGTGTACGTTAGGCCTATATTGGAGTATGCGGCACCAGTTTGGAACCCACACCTAGTCAAGCACGTAAAGAAACTAGAGAAAGTACAAAGGTTTGCAACAAGACTAGTCCCAGAGCTAAGAGGTATGTCCTACTAGGAGAGGTTAAAGGAAATCGTCCTGATGACACTGGAGGACAGGAGAGAAAGGGGGGACATGATAACGACATACAAAATACTGAGAGGAATTGACAAGGTGGATAAAGACAGAATGTTCCAGAGATCGGACACAGTTGGAAGTTGAAGACATAGATGAATCACAGAGATGTTAGGAAGTATTTCTTCAGTCACAGGAAGTGGAAAAAGATCTTGGGGTGAGTATAATACCGATCACATCTCCTGAGGCGCACATTACCCAGATAACTGCTGCAGCCGGGCGTCTGGCAAACCTAAGAATAGCGTTTCGATACTTCAGTAAGGAATCGTTCAAGACGGTACACCATATACGTCAGGAGTATGCAGCACCAGTTTGGAATCCACACCTGGTCAAGCACATCAAGAGATTAGAGAAAGTGCAAAGGTTTGAAACGAGACTAGTCCTAGAGCTAAGGGGATTGTCCTACGAAGAAAGATTAAGGGAAATCGGCTTGACGACACTGGAGGACATATGGGTCAGGGAAGACAGGATAACTACATATAAAATACTGCTAGGAATCGACAAGGTAAACAAAAGACAGGATGTTCCGGAGATGGGACACAGAAACAAGGGTTCACAATTTGATGTTGAAGAGTCTAATGAATCAAGGGGATATTAGGAAGTATTTCTTCAGTCATAAAGTTGTCGGGAAGTGGAATAACCTAGAAAGTGACGTAGTGAAGTCAGGAACCGTACATAGTTTTAAGATGAGGTTTGATAAAGCTCATGGAGCAGGGAGAGAGAGGATCTAGTAGCAATCAGTGAAGAGGCTGGGCCAGGAGCTACGACTCGACCCCTGCAACCACAAATAAGTGAGTACAAGTAGGTGAATACACACAAATACACACATACACACATCAAGTGTCAGACACAATACATACAACTGAGGAAGAAGTGAAGAGGCTGCTAAGTGAGCTAGATACCTCAAAGGCGATGGGGCCAGATAACATCTTTCCATGGGTCCTGAGAGAGGGAGCAGAGGCGCTAGGTGTACCACTAACAGCAATACACAAATAACCCGCACATAAAAGAGAGAAGCTTACGACGACGTTTCGGTCCGACTTGGACCATTGTGTGACTTTCTCAATGGTCGGACCGAAACGTCGTCGTAAGCTTCTATCTTTTATGTGCGGGTTATGTGTGTATCGTTCCAGTCACGGTATTGTGCCTTTTTTGTTATTTACTAACAGCAATCTTCAACACATCTATCGAAACAGGGCGAGTACCTGAGGTATGGAAGACAGCAAATGTAGTCCCAACTTTTAAAAACTGAGAGAGACACGGAGCATTAAACTGCAGACCAGTGTCGCTGACCTATATCGTATGCAAAGTCGTAGAGAAGATTATCAGGAGAAGAGTTGTGGAGCACCTAGAAAGGAAGGAGCTTATCAACGACAACCAGCACGGTTTCAGGGATGGGAAATCCTGTGTCACAAACCTCCTGGAGTTCTATGACAGGGTGGCATCAGTAAGACAAGAGAGAGAGAGAGAGAGAGAGAGAGAGAGAGAGAGAGAGAGAGAGAGAGAGAGAGAGGTGGGTAGATTGCGTTTTCTTAGGCTGTAAGAAAGTTTTTGACACACTTCCACACAAGAGATTAGTGCATAAGCTGCAGGTGTAAGGGAAAAGGCACTGCAATGGACCAGGAAATACTTGCTGGGAAGACATCAGTGAGTCATGGTACGTGATGTGGTGTCAGAGTGGGCACCTGTGACGAGCGGAGTTCCACAGGGGTCAGTCCTGGGACCGGTGCTGTTTCTGGTATATGTGAACGACATGACGGAAGGAATAGACTCGGAAGTGTCCTTGTTTGCAGGTGATGTAAAGTTGATGAGAAGAATTCAGTCAGACGAGGACCAGGCAGAACTACAAAGGGCTCTGGACAGCCTGCAGGCCTGGTCCAGAAACTGGCTTCTGGAGTTCAGCTCCACCAAGTGCAAAGTCATGAAGATTAGGGAGGTGCAAAGAGGATTGCAGACGGAGTACAGTCTAGGGAGTCAGAGACTACAAACCTCGCTCAAGGAAAAGGATCTTGGGGTGAGTATAACGCCGGGCACATCTCCTGAGCCGCTGTAGCATATGGGCGCTTAGCAAACTGAAGAATAGCATTCCGACATCTCAATAAGAAATCGTTCAGTACTCTGTACACAGTGTATGTCAAGCCTGTATTGGAGTATGCAGCACCGGTTTGAAACCCACACCTAGCCAAGCACATAAGGAAATTAGAGAAAGTGCAAAGGTTTGCAACAAGACTAGTCCCGGAGCTAAGGGGCATGTCCTACGAGGAGAGGTTAAGGGAAATAGACCTGACTACACTGGAGGACAGGAGAGATAGGGGGGATATGATAACGACATATAAAATACTGAGAGCAGTTGACAAGGTGGACAGAGACAGGATATTCCAGAGATGGGACACCGGAACAAGGGGTCATAGCTGGAAGTTGAAGACTCAGATGAATCACAGGGATGTTAGAAAGTATTTCTTCAGTCATATAGTTGTCAGGAAGTGGAATAGTCTGGAAAGTGATGTAGTGGAGGCAGGATCCATACACAGCTTTAAGAAGAAGTATGATAAAAAGCTCATGAAGCAGGAAGAGTGACCTAGCAGCTACCAGTGAAAAAGCGGGGCCAGGAGCTGTGAATCCACTCCTGCAACCGATACGATAAGATAGATTCTAGGTAAGATCCCATGAAGGGGTGAGTGGGGAAGTAGGGATAGAGGAAGAATAGGTTGGTTAGAGGAAGGGTTATTGTAAGAGGGAAAGAACCAGGGCTTAACCGAGTAGCTGAGCTGAATGCGATTCAGGAGTACGTGCGCAACTAAGAGACTGGTCGGGGGAAGGGGGGGGGGAGGGGGAGGCGACAAAGCGTGAATCGCATGGTACAAGGGCTTTATTAAAGGTCCATACCTGTGAGTTTACAGGTTAGTGAGTCAAGATTTTAGCAAGGTTATTTGTATATAGGGATTGGGTCAGGAGCTAGTATCGAGTAGAAGAGGTTGTGTGTGTTTGCTGGTCTGCGTATTACGTCGTCTAGATATGAGGTCCAGTAGTCATGTCTGGTCTCTAGTCTGTCTATTTGTTTATCGCTAAGCTGTTTCCAGTATACGTTTAGAGCAGGGATGCTCGCACGGGCGTGGATGGACTCACTTGTGATGAATTCATCCCATCGGGTGTTGAGCACCCAGCGTAAGGCTTTGTTCTGGATGCGTTGTAGTTTACGTCTGTTTGTCACAGCTGCTAGGGAGAGGGCTAGTGGGCAGTAAGTTATTAGTGGACGGATGAGGGCTTTGTATAGATGTAGTTTCGTTTTTTTGGAGGCTTGCCATAGCTTGGACAGCCCCGACAGGGCCTTGGATGCAATGGCTTGCTTCTGGTTGATGTGTTTGTGTATTCGCATGTTGTAGTCTAGATTGACTCCTAATACGTTGGTTGTCTGTGAGACAGGGATGTTTTGGTGGGTATCAGCTATCCTGAGTATTACTGGAGGAGGAGGTTCGCGTTTCCTGTAGTGGAAGTAGGTGATTTGGGATTTTGCAGGGTTGGTTTTAATTCTCCATTTTTGTTCCCAGTGTGTGATCTGGTCTACTTCGGCTTGTGTTCTGCGGGCTAGAGTGGTTATTTGATTGTGTGTGATGAGTTGGGTGATGTCGTCTGCATATGCAAGTGTGATGGTGGAGTCAAAGGCAGGTGTTGGGATGTCGTTGGTGTAAAGGATGTAGAGGGTGGGTGAGAGGACTGAACCCTGAGGGACTCCAGCATGTAGTGGGAAGTACTGTGAGAAGCATCCCTGGAACTTAATCCTCATGGTCCTACCATCTAGGAAGTTACATAGTAGTTTGCTGATAGTCCGAGAGAGGTCGAAGTTGGTACAAAGTTTAAACTTTAGTCCATTGTGCCACACTGTGTCAAAGACTTTTTCTACATCTTTAGCTACTAGAACTGTCTTTTTCCCTTGGTGTTTGTTTATGTGGATGTAGTTTAGAATTAAATTGAGTGCGTCTTGGTTGGAGCGGTTTGATCTGAAGCCAAATTGGCCATTGTATAAGAGGGAGTTTGTTTCGAGATGTCTACGTAGTCGTGAGTTTATGATTTTTTCATAGATCTTTCCCAGTACTTCAAGCAGGCTGATGGGGCGGTAGTTTTTTGGGTCAGAATGGTTTTTATTGGGTTTTGGGATGAGGATAGCAGTGGCTGCTTTGAAGAGAGTGGGGAAGTAGCCGGATGCTAGTGATGCATTGAGTAGGTTGGTGAAGGCTGAGATGATGGAGTCAGGGAGGTGTTTTAGGATGATGTGGTTGATGCCGGAGGCTCCTGGGGCTTTTGGAGGGAGGCGCAGAATGAGAGTTTTTATGTCATAGGCTGTGATGGGGGTGTCCAGTTCCTGAGTGGCAGTGAGTGAGTCAAGTTGTATATACCTATCAGGTGTCGTTAAGTGTACGTGGTCAGTGTTCCATTGGTCTATTTGTTGTGTATGTGGCAGAGTGTCTGGTAGTGGAGGGTGTGGGTGGAAAATGTTCTCCCATATTTCTTTGAAGATGTTTGTTGCTGTTTGTGGGTCGGTGATGTTTCTGTTGTCGTGGGCGATGTGTTCAAATTTTTTGTTGTTGTTGTTACCTCGGATTTTGTTGACGAAGTTCCAGAAAGTTTTGGGGTCTTTTATGCGTTGCTCATTTGCCTGGTGTATGAGTCCAGCCCAGTGGTTGTTGTGGTCCTGCTCTAGGCTATGAAGTATGTTATTCCTGAGGTATGTGAGGTCCTGTCTTACCTGGTTGAATCTGTGTGTGTTGAGGCGGAAGCGGTTGTGGTAGCATATGAGGAGTCTTTTGGTTCTGATTGAGGGAGTGAACGAGTATCTAATGGTGTGTGTTTTTGTGGGTATCACAGTGTTGGTTGCATGTTTTATTGTCTCAAGGATGGTGTCGAGCTGTGTGTCAATGTCTGTGATTTGTTTGTTGTTGTAGTCGTAGTTCAGGTTAGTGTTGTTGATGGTGTTTTGGAAGGTCTCCCAGTTTGCCTTCTTGTATGCTGGTGTTGGTGGTGTAGGAATACCTGCAACCACAAGTAGGTGAGTTCACACACACACGTCACCTCAGCTCCGAGGTACACACAACCTCGGGCTATTCTCATTTCCCACCAGACCAGCAGAAGGTGACAGCGGAAACACAGGAGGATGCTGTCCTATTCTCCTGCCATCCTCCACCCTCCTTCTCTCTCTCCCTCTTTCCTCTTCCTTTTAATTTTCTCCTCGTCCTTCTCTTTCTCCTCACTTTCCTTTTCCTCTTCACTTTAACCCTCTTTCTCCTCGCACTCTTCTTCATCCTAAGCCTGATCCTATTCCTTGTCTCTTCTTTTCCTTCGTTCCTTTGTACCTTCCACCTCTTCCTTTTTATCTTCCTCTTTCATCTTCCTCCTCTTTCCTTCTCCTCCTACCTCTTCCCTCCACCCTCCTACTCCCTCATCCCTCCTTCATCCTTCCTCTTCCCTTCTCCCTCTTCCCTCCTCTTCCTCATCTTCCGTTTCCATATTATTCACTTTTTCCTGACAATCTGAATGCTGTCTTAGGAAAATGGTCAGTGGTGACCCCTGTTCACTGACCTGTGAGGTCATTCAAGTGGTGAGGAAAACTTTCACTATTTTATCCCAGTGAACTGTTATTGTTCTTGTGAATGTTCAGGGATTTTTGTAATTTTTTACAGTGATAGAGATTGAGTCTGTATGATGACTGATGATAGTCTACCCTGGCTAGTATGTATGATGACTGAAGTCATTCTAGCCTGGGCTACTCTGTACGATGAATGAAGTCAGTCAAGACTGGGCTAGCCTGTATGATGACTGAAGTCAGTCAAGACAGGGCTAGCCTGTATGATGACTGAAGTCTGTCAAGACAGGGCTAGTCTATATGATGACTGAAGTCATTCTAGACCGAACTAGTCTGTATAATGACTGAAGTCATTCTAGACTGAACTAGTCTGTATGATGACTGAAGTCAGTCTAGGTTAGTGGCGGAGTTGGGCGCCGCCAGAACAACCAAAACTAACTGGCAACATCTCTGTTGTCATCATACGTCTCGTTCTCCCGGCTGCGAGAACGGAATCTCGCTGGAAAGTCTTGCTCTTCAACAGACGGAGTGTCGAGCCTCCACCACTTCTTGCGCTGAATGTCCCACACGGGTCTGGCGCTTCACGAAAGTATAATGGTAATCACGGTTTTACTCTACCAAAAATTATATTATCTCCCGAAACGTAAGTCTGTAAAGTTTGAAGTAATTTGTCGCATATAGTTAATGTAATCAGGTTTAATTACTTTGTCTTCCATCCACATCTGGGTCACATATCACCTACACATAAGACAGGAAACCTTTGACGATGTTTCGATCAGTTCTGGAACATAATCTTGATGTTCAGGTCAGTTGTGGACTGCTATCATGATGATAAATTAGACACACTTGCAACACTTGAGTATCTTTATTGTGGAAACATTTCGCTACACAGTTACTTCCTCAGTTCATTACAGAGAAGAATGGCTGCAGATCAGAAGGAGTTTGAGGTAATCAGTTCATCAGATTGGAGTCGATGTGATCAGCCCATCAAGACTGACAGACGGATCACATCGACTCCACACTCTCCCATCCTGACACCTCCGGATAATAGCTAATTGTTTCCTTCCTGTTAAATATTCTTTAATCCACCGTAGTTATCCTGTTCTTCCTGCCTTCTCCTCTAGCTTTCGACCCAACCTTTTGTGAGATACTGAATAAAACGCCTCACAGTCCAAAAATATACAGCTCATTCATTCCTCTATATTCTGCCTAACTTTCGTTACTTTATCATAGAAATTTGGCAGATATGAGACAGAATTTGCCCTTTCTAAAACCGTTATTTTGGTTGTTTATGAATCCGTTCCTTTCCTGGTGCTTCAGTGATGATGTTCTCCATAATTTTACATACCGTGATAACAATGGCACTGGTCTCTTAGTTAATGCTTCCTGTCAGTCCCCGTTTTTAAATATAGTGGAACCTTGGTACTCGAACAGCTCCGTACTCTAACAATTCGGTACTGGAACGCTTTGTTCAGTAAAAAAAATCGCTCAGTAGTAGGCCGTTTGCTTGCCTCTCGAGCAAACAAACACGACATGTCAGAACATGTGTATCAGTCTCCCCGCAGCTGTAGCTCAGACCAAAACTCCGCTAACTTCACTGTAAACTATTTCTTGTTTCTTCGCATTTTTTTTATATTTGTATAAATAAGTGACCATGGAGATTAATGATAACATTATTATTTTTTATTATTAACACACTGGCCGATTCCCACCAAGGCAGGGTGGCCCGAAAAAGAAAAACTTTCACCATCATTCACTCCATCACTGTCTTGCCAGAAGGGTGCTTTACACTACAGTTTTTAAACTGCAACATTAACACCCCTCTTTCAGAGTGCAGGTACTGTACCAAAAATAAAATTGGTTAGAGTGTGTTTGTCCTGTTGTAAACACTGCCTCTGCCTTTCCATATAAAATGCCTTTTATTAATTTCGGCATCTTCATTGTGGTTTTAGGTTATCTATCGCTTTTCTGATATCAAGTTTCAATAAATGTGATAGATAACCTTTATTACTAATATTAGTGTAATTACACAATATTGTATTCGCACCACTGCTAGTATCCAGCTATCAAGATGACTTATCAGATCCTGAATGCTCCGTCTGCTGGTCCCTCTCTCTCTCTCCTATGGCTCCTTCCACTTCAGGCTCCTCTTATATTACGCTTGCTTTTCGTTTTAAATTTTTATTCACACAAAAAATAAAAGATTTACGGTTATGCAGACTACTGCATTATTGAAAAAATGGTATAAATAATATCAGCACACTGCAAGGCTCCAGGCGGACATCAACCAAATCTTTCAGTGGGCTGCAGAAAACAATATGAAGTTCAACGATGAGAAATTTCAATTACTCAGATATGGTAAACATGAGGAAATTAAATCTTCATCAGAGTACAAAACAAATTCTGGCCACAAAATAGAGCGAAACACCAACGTCAAAGACCTGGGAGTGATTATGTCGGAGGATCTCACCTTCAAGGACCATAACATTGTATCAATCGCATCTGCTAGAAAAATGACAGGATGGATAATGAGAACCTTCAAAACTAGGGAGGCCAAGCCCATGATGACACTCTTCAGGTCACTTGTTCTATCTAGGCTGGAATATTGCTGCACTCTAACAGCACCTTTCAAGGCAGGTGAAATTGCCGACCTAGAAAATGTACAGAGAACTTTCACGGCGCGCATAACGGAGATAAAACACCTCAATTACTGGGAGCGCTTGAGGTTTCTAAACCTGTATTCCCTGGAACGCAGGAGGGAGAGATACATGATTATATACACCTGGAAAATCCTAGAGGGACTAGTACCGAACTTGCACACGAAAATCACTCACTACGAAAGCAAAAGACTTGGCAGACGATGCACCATCCCCCCAATGAAAAGCAGGGGTGTCACTAGCACGTTAAGAGACCATACAATAAGTGTCAGGGGACCGAGACTGTTCAACTGCCTCCCAGCACACATAAGGGGGATTACCAACAGACCCCTGGCAGTCTTCAAGCTGGCACTGGACAAGCACCTAAAGGCAGTTCCTGATCAGCCGGGCTGTGGCTCGTACGTTGGTTTGCGTGCAGCCAGCAGCAACAGCCTGGTTGATCAGGCGCTGATCCACCAGGAGGCCTGGTCACAGACCGGGCCGCGGGGGCGTTGACCCCCGAAACTCTCTCCAGGTAAACTCCAGGTAAACATTTGTGAAAGCATATTAGACCCACTAGTTGACGTGTTTTGGAAGTGTGATATGATTTGTTTACTCTTGAGCATTTCTGCTACTTTGAATTCAATTTCTAGATACTTTTAATCTGTAAATCATTCAAAATCATCTCTATTTCTGTAACATATTTTTCATTCTATCAAATGAGACAAAGAAAACGAGAATGCAGTCTTAAATACCATACGAAAATACACCACTAAGTTGCTGTAAGTGTATTTTTGGGAGCCTGAAACGGATTAATCTAATTTACATTATTCCTTATGGGAAAAATTCGTTTGGTACTCGAACAGATCGGCACTCGAACAGCCTTCTGGAATGAATTAAGTTCGAGTACTGAGGTTCCACTGCACTGGGATTACATTTGCTATTTTTCAGACTAGTGACAGCTGTCCTCTTTCACTTTACTCGAAGATTGTGGCTAATGGTTTACACAGTTCTTCTGTTCCATCAAAGCCCACGGAATGCTGTCTGGAGCCATTGTCTTCGAGGTATCAAGTTCACACAGCAGTTTATTCACATCACCTCCAGTTGTGTGTATTGTGTCCAGTACTTGTTGATACACTTCCTCTCTCTTTCTCTCTGATCCTCTGGCAATGTTCCTGAGTCCACTATGAATACCTCTCATACTCTCTGGTTCAGCTCTTCACAAACTTCCTGGTCATTGCGAGTGAGCTTCCCTCTTTCCTTCTTCGGGCTCTTATCTGGTCCTTCACAATTTTCTTTTTTCTGATGTTACTGTACATCAATTATGGTCCAGAAATGGCTTTCGTTGCCGTCAGTGTCTTGACCTCTGGGTGAACCATGTACTCACTCTGGGTGAACTATGGGCTCACTCTGGGTGAACCATGTGCTCATTGTTCTTGCCTGTACTTCTTCTGCTCCTGCGGTGTGAACTTCTCCTCTGCCTCTTGGCTCTCTCCTGCATTTCCTTCACTGTCTGCCCGTGAAGCTGTTTACCCCTGAAGTTGTCTACCCGTGAAGCTGTCTACCCATGAAGCTGTTTACCCATGAAGCTGTCTACACATGTAGCTGTCTTCCCATGAAGCTGTCTACCCATGAAGCTGTTTACCCCTGAAGTTGTCTACCCGTGTAGCTGTCTTCCTATGAATCTGTCTTCCCATGAAGCTGTCTACCCATGAAGCTGTCTATCCGTGAAATTGTCTACCATGAAGCTGTCTACCCGTGAAACTGTTTACCCATGAAGCTCTTTATCCATGAAGCTGTCTGTCCATGAAGCTATCTACCGATTAAGCTGTTTACCCATAAAGCTCTTTATCCATGAAACTGTCTACCCATGAAGCTGTTTATCCATGAAACTGTCTACCCACGAAACTGTCTACCCATGAAGCTGTCGTCCTATGAAGCTGTCTACCCATGAAACTGTCTACCCAAGAAGCTCTCTATCCATGAAGCTGTCTACCCATGAAGCTGTCTATCCACGAAGCTGTCATCCCTCCAGCACTCTACTTAAGACTTGCCTCGTACTTACGTAGACTTTTCCGTTCCAGTCAAGGACAGTAATCAAGTCCCATCCACATCTCGTTGTTATGAACATCAAGTTAATCAACGTTATTCTCACGTGACTGATAGAAAGGCACTAATGTACGTGTAGAGAAAAAACTTTATTTACAGATTAAGCTTCGCTCTGTGTAGAGCTTTATCAAGTCACACTGTGTAACATAGAGCTTACGTCGGCTGTTGGAAAGCTTCTGAAATGTTTTGGTTTCCTTCGCTGTCTTCCCCGCTGCCAGATGTTAACCAACTGTTTACGTAAGTTGGTCAACGGAGCCTAACTATACACAAGTATTTAGATTAACTAAAGTTAGTGTAAAGTAACCTAGACTCAGTCAAACTAACTTAACAAGATGCAGACCAGACTTGATGTATGTTGGACCTGAGGGAGGACCTGAGGAGGACCTGAGGAGGACCTGAGGGAGGACCAGAGGAGGACCTGAGGGAAAACCAGAGGGAGGACCAGAGGGAAGACCAGAGGGAGGACCTGAGAAGGACCTGAGGGAAGACCAGAGGGTGGACCTGAGGAGGACCTGAGGGAGAACTGAGGAGCTGAGGAAAACCTCAGAGAGGACCTGAGGAGTACCTGAAGAAGGACCTGAGAGAGGACCTGATATGTAAGACTTGTGAGGGAAGCTATCGTACAGGTGTGAGGGAAAATGCAAAACGGGAGTGAGAGGAGATATTGGGCAGATGTGACAAGAGGCAAAGAGCAGGTGTGGGTGGAGATATAAAACAGGTGTAGGTGGAGATATAGAACAGGTGTCAGGGGATACGTTGAGATATATATAGAGCAATTGTGAGGGGGAGATAAAGAACAGGTGTGACAGGAGATACAAAGCAAGTGTAAGGGGATTTGTAGAACAGGCTTAAGGGGATATGTAACAGAGGTGTGAAGAGAGATATAGAACAGATGTTACAGGATATACAGAACAGGTGTGATAAGAGTCATTAGAGGTGCTAGGGAAGACTCAGAACAGATCTTACGGGAAATACAGAACAGGTGTTAGGAGAGATACAGAACAGGTGTTAGGAGAGATACAGAACAGGTGTTAGGAGAGATACAGAACAGGTGTTAGGAGAGATACAGAACAGGTGTTAGGAGAGAGGTAGAATATAAAAGATATAAAAGAGATGTGAGGGTAGATATAAAACATGTGTTAAGGTAGATATAAAACATGTGTTAGGGTAGATATAAAACATGTGTTAAGGTAGATATAAAACATGTGTTAGGGTAGATATAAAACATGTGTTAAGGTAGATATAAAACATGTGTTAGGGTAGATATAAAACATGTGTTAAGGTAGATATAAAACATGTGTTAGGGTAGATATAAAACATGTGTTAAGGTAGATATAAAACATGTGTTAGGGTAGATATAAAACATGTGTTAGGGTAGATATAAAACATGTGTTAGGGTAGATATAAAACAAGTGTTAGGGTAGATATAAAACATGTGTTAAGGTAGATATAAAACATGTGTTAAGGTAGATATAAAACATGTGTTAGGGTAGATATAAAACATGTGTTAGGGTAGATATAAAACATGTGTTAGGGTAGATATAAAACATGTGTTAAGGTAGATATAAAACATGTGTTAGGGTAGATATAAAACATGTGTTAAGGTAGATATAAAACATGTGTTAGGGTAGATATAAAACATGTGTTAGGGTAGATATAAAACATGTGTTAGGGTAGATATAAAACATGTGTTAGGGTAGATATAAAACATGTGTTAGGGTAGATATAAAACATGTGTTAAGGTAGATATAAAACATGTGTTAGGGTAGATATAAAACATGTGTTAAGGTAGATATAAAACATGTGTTAGGGTAGATATAAAACATGTGTTAAGGTAGATATAAAACATGTGTTAGGGTAGATATAAAACATGTGTTAGGGTAGATATAAAACATGTGTTAGGGTAGATATAAAACATGTGTTAAGGTAGATATAAAACATGTGTTAGGGTAGATATAAAACATGTGTTAGGGTAGATATAAAACATGTGTTAGGGTAGATATAAAACATGTGTTAGGGTAGATATAAAACATGTGTTAAGGTAGATATAAAACATGTGTTAGGGTGGATATAAAACATGTGTTAGGGTAGATATAAAACATGTGTTAGGGTAGATATAAAACAAGTGTTAGGGTAGATATAAAACATGTGTTAAGGTAGATATAAAACATGTGTTAAGGTAGATATAAAACATGTGTTAAGGTAGATATAAAACATGTGTTAAGGTAGATATAAAACAAGTGTTAGGGTAGATATAAAACATGTGTTAAGGTAGATATAAAACATGTGTTAAGGTAGATATAAAACAAGTGTTAGGGTAGATATAAAACATGTGTTAAGGTAGATATAAAACAAGTGTTAGGGTAGATATAAAACATGTGTTAAGGTAGATATAAAACATGTGTTAAGGTAGATATAAAACAAGTGTTAGGGTAGATATAAAACATGTGTTAGGGTAGATATAAAACATGTGTTAAGGTAGATATAAAACATGTGTTAAGGTAGATATAAAACAAGTGTTAGGGTAGATATAAAACATGTGTTAAGGTAGATATAAAACATGTGTTAAGGTAGATATAAAACATGTGTTAAGGTAGATATAAAACAAGTGTTAGGGTAGATATAAAACATGTGTTAAGGTAGATATAAAACATGTGTTAAGGTAGATATAAAACATGTGTTAGGGTAGATATAAAACATGTGTTAAGGTAGATATAAAACATGTGTTAAGGTAGATATAAAACATGTGTTAAGGTAGATATAAAACAAGTGTTAGGGTAGATATAAAACATGTGTTAAGGTAGATATAAAACATGTGTTAAGGTAGATATAAAACATGTGTTAAGGTAGATATAAAACAAGTGTTAGGGTAGATATAAAACAAGTGTTAGGGTAGATATAAAACATGTGTTAAGGTAGATATAAAACATGTGTAAGGAGGGTTATAATACAGATGTGAAGGGAGATATATAAAAGATGTGAGGGGACATATATCCCAGATGTGAGGGGAGATATATAACAGATGTGAGGGGAGATATATAACAGATGTGAGGGGAGATATATAACAGATGTGAGGGGACATATATACCAGATGAGAGGGGAGATATATAACAGATGTGAGGGGACATATATACCAGATGAGAGGGGAGATATATAACAGATGTGAGGGGACATATATACCAGATGAGAGGGGAGATATATAACAGATGTGAGGGGAGATATATAACAGATGTGAGGGGACATATATACCAGATGAGAGGGGAGATATATAACAGATGTGAGGGGAGATACATAACAGATGTGAGGGGACATACATAACAGATATGAGGGTAGATACATAACAGATGTGAGGGGACATATATAACAGATGTGAGGGGAGATATATAACAGATATGAGGGGAGATATATAACAGATGTGAGGGGACATATATAACAGATGTGAGGGGAGATATATAACAGATGTGAGGGGAGATACATAACAGATGTGAGGGGACATATATAACAGACATGAGGGGAGATATATAACAGATGTGAGGAGAGGTATATAACAGGTGTGAGGGGAGGTATATAACAGATGTAAGGGAAGGTATATAACAGGTGTGAGGGGAGGTATATAACAGATGTGAGCGGATGTATATAACAGATGTGAGGGGAGGTATATAACAGGTGTGAGGGGAGGTATATAACAGGTGTGAGGGGAGTTATATAACAGGTGTGAGGGGAGGTGTATAACAGGTGTGAGGGGAGTTATATAACAGGTGTGAGTGGAGGTATATAACAGGTGTGAGGGGAGGAATATAACAGGTTTGAGGGGAGGTATATAACAGGTGTGAGAGGAGGTATATAAAAGATGTGAGGGGGACATACATAACAGGTGTGAGGGGAGATATACAACAGATGTGAGGGGAGATGAATAACAGATGTGAGGGGAGATATATAACAGGTGTGAGGGGATATATATAACAGGTGTGAGGGGGGTATATAACAGGTGTGAGGGGAGGTATATAACAGGTGCGAGGGGAGGTATATAACAGATGTGAGAGGAGATATATAACAGGTGTGAGTGGAGATATATAACAGATGTGAGGGGAGGTATATAACAGGTGTTAGGGGGAGATATATAACAGGTGTGCGGGGAGATATATAACAGGTGTGAGGGGAGATATATAACAGGTGTGAGGAGAGGTATATAACAGGTGTGATGGGAGGTATATAACAGGTGTGAGGGGAGGTATATAACAGGTGTGAGGGGAGGTATATAACAGATGTTAGGGGAGGTATATAACAGGTGTGAGAGGAGGTATGTAACAGGTGTGAGTGGAGGTATATAACAGGTGTGAGGGGAGGTATATAACAGGTGTCAGGGGAGGTATATAACAGGAGTGAGGGGACGTATATAACAGGTGTGAGGGGAGGTATATAACAGGTGTGAGGGGAGGTATATAGCAGGTGTGAGGGAAGGTATATAACAGGTGAGAAGGGAGGTATATAACAGGTGTGAGGAGAGGTATATAACAGGCGTGAGGGGAGGTATACAACAGATGTGAGGGCAGATATTTAACATGTGTGAGGGGAGGTATATAACAGATGTGAGGGGAGGTATATAACAGGTGTTAGGGGGACGTATATTACAGGTGTGAGGGGAGATAAATAACAGATGTGAGGGGAGATATATAACAGATGTGAGGGGAGGTATATAACAGGTGTGAGGGGAGGTATATAACAGATGTGAGGGGATGTATATAACAGGTGTGAGGGGAGGTATATAACAGATGTGAGGGGAGGTATGTAACAGATGTGAGGGGAGGTATATAACAGGTGTGAGGGGAGGTATATAGCAGGTGTGAGGGGAGGTATATAACAGATGTGAGGGGAGGTATATAACAGGTGTGAGGGGAGGTATATAGCAGGTGAGAGGGGAGGTATATAACAGGTGTGAGGGGAGGTATATAACAGGTATGAGGGGAGGTATATAACAGGTGTGAGGGAGGTATATAACAGGTGTGAGGGGATGTATATAACAAGTGTGAGGGAAGATATATAACAGGTGTGAGGGAAGATATATAACAGGTGTGAGGGGAGATACATAACAGGTGTGAGAAAAGGTATATAACAGGAGTGAGAGGAGGTACTTAACAGGTGTGAGGGGAGGTATATAACAGGTGAGAGGGGAGGTATATAACAGGTGAAAGGGGAGGTATATAACAGATTTGAGGGGAGGTTTATAACATGTGTTAGGGGGAGGTATATAAAAGGTGTGAGGGGAGATATATAACAGATGTAAGGGGAGGTATATAACAGGTGTGAAGGGAGGTATATAGCAGGTGTGAGCGGAGGTATATAACAGGTGTGAGGGGAGGTATATAACAGGTGTGAGGGGAGGTAAATAACAGGTGTGAGGGGAGGTATATAACAGGTGTGAGGGGAGGTATATACCAGGTGTGAGGGGAGATATATAACAGATATGAGTGGAGGTATGTAACAGATGTGAGGGGAGGTATATAACAGGTGTGAGGGGAGGTATATAACAGGTGTGAGGGGAGGTATATAACAGGTGTGAAGGGAGGTATATAACAGGTGTGAGGGGAGGTATATAACAGGTGTGAGGGGAGGTGTATAACAGGCGGGAGGGGAGGTATATAACAGGTGTGAGGGGAGATATATAACATTTGTGAGGGGAGGTATATAACAGATGTGAGGGGAGGTATATAACAGGTGTGAGAGAAGGTATATAACAAGTGTGAGGGGAGATATATAACAGGTGTGAGGGGAGGTGTATAACAGGTGTGAGGGGAGGTATATAACAGGTGTGAGGGAAGGTATATAACAGGTGTGAGGGGAGGTATATAAAAGGTGTGAGGGGAGGTATATAACAGGAGTGAGGGGAGTTATATAACAGGTGTGAGGAGAGGTATATAACAGGTGTGAGGGGAGGTATATAACAGGTGTGAAGGGAGGTATATAACAGGTGTGAGGGGAGATATATAACAGGTGTGAGAGGAGGTGTATAACAGATGTGAGGGGAGGTATATAACAGGTGTTAGGGGGAGGTATATAACAGGTGTGAGGGGAGGTATATAAAAAATGTGAGGGGAGGTATATAACAGGTGTGAGGGGAGGTATGTAACAGGTGTGAGGAGAGGTATATAACAGGTGTGATGGGAGGTATATAACATGTGTGAAGGGAGGTATATAACAGATGTGAGGGGAGATATATAACAGGTGTGAGAGGAGGTGTATAACAGATGTGAGGGGAGGTATATAACAGGTGTTAGGGGGAGGTATATAACAGGTGTGAGGGGAGGTATATAAAAAATGTGAAGGGAGGTATATAACAGGTGTGAGGGGAGGTATATAACAGGTGTGAGGGGAGGTATATAACAGGTGTGAGGGGAGGTGTATAACAGGTGTGAGGGGAGGTATATAACAGGTGTGAGGGAAGGTATATAACAGGTGTGAGGGGAGGTATATAAAAGGTGTGAGGGGAGGTATATAACAGGTGGGAGGGGAGTTATATAACAGGTGTGAGGAGAGGTATATAACAGATGTGAGGGGAGGTATATAACAGGTGTGAAGGGAGGTATATAACAGGTGTGAGGGGAGATATATAACAGGTGTGAGAGGGGGTGTATAACAGATGTGAGGGGAGGTATATAACAGGTGTTAGGGGGAGGTATATAACAGGTGTGAGGGGAGGTATATAAAAAATGTGAGGGGAGGTATATAACAGGTGTGAGGGGAGGTATGTAACAGGTGTGAGGAGAGGTATATAACAGGTGTGAGGGGAGGTATATAACATGTGTGAAGGGAGGTATATAACAGATGTGAGGGGAGATATATAACAGGTGTGAGAGGAGGTGTATAACAGATGTGAGGGGAGGTATATAACAGGTGTTAGGGGGAGGTATATAACAGGTGTGAGGGGAGGTATATAAAAAATGTGAAGGGAGGTATATAACAGGTGTGAGGGGAGGTATGTAACAGGTGTGAGGAGAGGTATATAACAGGTGTGAGGGGAGGTATATAGCATGTGTGAAGGGAGGTATATAACAGGTGTGAGGGGAGATATATAACATTTGTGAGGGGAGGTATATAACAGATGTGAGGGGAGATATATAACAGGTGTGAGAGGAGGTGTATAACAGATGTGAGGGGAGGTATATAACAGGTGTTAGGGGGAGGTATATAACAGATGTGAGGGGAGGTACATAACATGTGCGAGGGGAGGTATATAACAGGTGTGATGGGAAGTATATAACAGGTGTGAGGGGAGGTATATAACAGATATGAAGGGAGGTATAAAACAGATGTGAGGGGAGGTATATAACAGGTGTGAGGGGAGGTATATAACAGGTGTGACGGGAAGTATATAACAGGTGTGAGGGGAGGTATATAACAGGTGTGAGGGGAGGTATATAACAGGTGTGAGGGGAGGCATATAACAGGTGTGAGGGGAGTTATATAACAGGTGTGAGGGGAGGTATATAACAGGTGTGAGGAGAGGTATACAACGGGCGTGAGGGGAGGTATATAACAGATGTGAGGGGAGATATATAACAGGTGTGAGGGGAGGTATATAACAGGTGTGAAGGGAGGTATATAACAGGTGTGAGGGGAGGTATGTAACAGGTGTGAGGGGAGGTATGTAACAGGTGTGAGGGAGAGGTATATAACAGGTGTGTGTGGAGGTATATAACAGGTGTGAGGGGAGGTATATAACAGGTGTGTGTGGAGGTATATAACAGGTGTGAGGAGAGATGTATAACAGGTGTGAGGGGAGGTATATAACAGGTGTGATGGGAGGTATATAACAGGTGTGAGGGGAGGTATATAACAGGTGTGAGGAGAGGTATATAACAGGTTTGAGGGAAGATATATAACAGGTGTGAGGGGAGATATATAACAGGTGTGAGGGGAGGTATATAACAGGTGTGAAGGGAGGTATATAACAGGTGCGAGGGGAGGTATATAACAGGTGTGAGGGGAGGTATATAACAGGTGTGAGGGGAGGTATATAACAGGTGTGAGGGGAGGTATATAACAGGTGTGAGGGGAGGTATATAACAGGTGTGAGATGAGGTATATAACAAGTGTGAGGGGAGGTATATAACAGGTGTGAGGGGAGGTATATAACAAGTGTGAGGGGAGATATATAACAGGTGTGAGGGGAGATATATAACAGGTGTGAGGGGAGGTATACAACAGGTGTGAGGGGAGGTATATAATATGTGTGAGGGGAGGTATATAACAGGTGTGAGGGAAGGTATACAACATGTGTGAGGGGAGGTATATAACAGGTGTGAGGGGAGGTATATAACAGGTGTGAGGGGAGGTATATAACAGGTGTGAGGGGAGGTATATAACAGGTGTGAGGGAAGGTATATAACAAGTGTGAGGGGAGATATATAACAGGTGTGAGGGGAGATATATAACAGGTGTGAGGGGAGATATATAACAGGTGTGAGGGGAGGTATATAACATCTGTGAGGGGAGGTATATAACAGGTGTGAGGGGAGGTATATAACAAGTGTGAGGGAAGGTATATAACAGGTGTGAGGGAAGATATATAACTGGTGTGAGGGAAGATATATAACAGGTGTGAGGGGAGATATATAACAGGTGTGAGGGGAGGTATATAACAGGTGTGAGGGGAGGTATATTACAGGTGTGAGGGGAGGTTTATAACAGGTGAGAGGGGAGGTATATAACAGGTGTGAGCGGAGGTATATAACAGGTGTGAGGGGAGGTATATAACAGGTGTGAGGGGAGATATATAACAGGTGTGAGGCGAGATATATAACATGTGTGAGCGGAGGTATATACCAGGTGTGAGGGGAGGTATATAACAGGTGTTAGGGGAGGTATATAACAGGTGTGACGGGAGGTATATAACAGGTGTGAGGGAAGATATATAACAGGTGTGAGGGAAGATATATAACAGGTGTGAGGGGAGGTATATAACAGGTGTGAGGGGATGTATATAACAGATGTGAATTGAGGTATATAACAGGTGTGAGGGGAGGTATATAACAGGTGTGAGTGGAGGTATATAACAGGTGTGAGGGGAAATATATAACAGGTGTGAGGGGAGATATATAACAGGTGTGAGGGGAAATATATAACAGGTGCGAGGGGAGATATATAACAGGTGTGAGGCGAGATATATAACATGTGTGAGAGGAGGTATATAACAGGTGTGAGGGGAGGTATATAACAGGTGTTAGGGGAGGTATATAACAGGTGTGACGGGAGGTATATAACAGGTGTGAGGGAAGATATATAACAGGTGTGAGGGAAGATATATAACAGGTGTGAGGGGAGGTATATAACAGGTGTGAGGGGATGTATATAACAGATGTGAAGGGAGGTATATAACAAGTGTGAGGGGAGGTATATAACAGGTGTGAGTGGAGGTATATAACAGGTGTGAGGGGAGGTATTTGACATGTGTGAGGTGAGGTACATAACAGATGTGAGGGGAGGTATATAACATGTGTGAGGGGAGGTATATAACAGGTGTGAGGGGAGATATATAACAGGTGTGAGGGGAGGTGTATAACAGGTGTGAGGGGAGATATATAACAGGTGTGAGGGGAGATATATAACAAGTGTGAGGGGAGGTATATAACAGGTGTGAGGGGAGATATATAACAGGTGTGAGGGGAGGTATATAACAGGTGTGAGGGGAGGTATATAGCAGGTGTGAGGGGAGGTATATAACAGGTGTGAGGGGAGGTATATAACATGTGTGAGGGGAGATATTAAACAGATGTGAGGGAAGGTATATAACAGGTGTGAGGGAAGGTATATAACAGATGTGAGGGGAGGTATATAACAGATGTGAGGGGAGATATATAACAGGTGTGAGGGGAGGTATATAACAGGTGTGAGGGGAGGTATATAACAGATGTGATGGGAGGTATATAACAGGTGTGAGGGGAGGTATATGGTAGGTGTGAGGGGAGGTATATAACAGGTGTGAGGGGAGGTATATAACAGGTGTGATGGGAGGTATATAACAGGTGTGAGGGGAGGTATATAACAGGTGTGAGGGGAGGTATATAACAGGTGTGAGGGGAGATATATAACAAGTGTGAGGGGAGGTATATAACAGGTGTGAGGGGAGGTATATAACAGGTGTGATGGGAGGTATATAACAGGTGTGAGGGGAGGTATATAACAGGTTTGAAGGGACGTATATAACAGGTGTGAGGGGAGGTGTGTAGCAGATGTGAGGGGAGGTATATAACAGGTGTGAGGAGAGGTATATAACAGATGTGAGGGGCGGTAAATAACAGATGTGAGGGGAGATATATAACAGGCGTGAGGGGATGTATATAACAGGTGTGAGGGGAGGTATATAACAGATGTGAGGGGAGGTATGTAACAGGTGTGAGGGGAGGTATATAACAGATGTGAGGGGCGGTATATAACAGATGTGAGGGGAGATATAGAACAGTTGTGAGGGGAGGTATATAACAGGTGTGAGGGGAGGTATATAACAGATGTGAGGGGAGGTATATAACAGGTGTGAGGGGAGGTATATAACAGGTGTGAGGGGAGGTATATAACAGGTGTGAGGGGAGGTATATAACAGGTGTGAGAGGAGGTGTATAACAGATGTGAGGGGAGGTATATAGCAGGTGTGAGGGGAGATATATAACTGGTGTGAGGGGAAGTATATAATAGGTGTTAGGGGAGGTATATAACAGATGTGAGGGGAGGTATATAACAAATGTTAGGGAAGATATATAACAGGTGTGAGGGGAGGTATATAACAAATGTGAGGGAAGATATATAACAGATGTGAGGGGAGGTATATAACAGGTGTGAGGGGAGGTATATAACAGATGTGAGGGGAGGTATATAACAGGTGTGAGGGGAGGTATACTACAGATGTGAGGGGAGGTATATAACAGATGTGAGGGGAGGTATATAACAGGTGTGAGGGGAGGTATATAACAGGTGTGAGGGGAGGTATATAACAGATGTGAGGAGAGGTATATAACAGGTGTGAGGGGAGGTATATAACAGGTGTGAGGGGAGGTATATAACAGGTGTGAGGGGAGGTATATAACAGGTGTGAGGGAAGATATATAACAGGTGTGAGGGGAGGTATATAACAGGTGTGAGGGGAGGTATATAACAGGTGTGAGGGGAGGTATATAACAGGTGTGAGGGGAGGTATATAACAGGTGTGAGGGGAGGTATATAACAGGTGTGAGGGGAGGTATATAACAGGTGTGAGGGGAGGTATATAACAGATGTGAGGAAAGGTATATAACAGGTGTGAGGGGAGGTATATAACAGGTGTGAGGGGAGGTATATAACAGGTGTGAGGGGAGGTATATAACAGGTGTGAGGGAAGATATATAACAGGTGTGAGGGGAGGTATATAACAGGTGTGATGGGAGGTATATAACAGGTGTGAGGGGAGGTATATAACAGGTGTGAGGGGAGGTATATAACAGGTGTGAGGGGAGGTATGTAACAGGTGTGAGGGGAGGTATATAACAGGTGTGAGGGGAGGTATATAACAGGTGTGAGGGGAGGTATATAACAGGTGTGAGGGGAGGTATATAACAGGTGTGAGGGGAGGTATATAACAGCCAGGGTTAATTCTCCCTCAAAATATTACTCTTGTCTTGGATAATTAATACATTTTCCGCGAGAGAAAAAATATTGAAGAAATTCACTAAACACTTTAAGTTATGTTACAGTTTGCTTAACATTAAGTTTAAATTACTCTTAGTTATGCAACAAGCTGAGGTAAGAAGACTCCTAGTGTCTGGCTACACTGTTGAGTTATGACACACAGTGTGATGGTAGCAGTGTTGTGACACACACTGTGTTGGTAATAAAGTGTTATGACACACACTGTGTTGGTAGCACTGTTATGACACACACACAGTGTTGGTAACAGTGTTATGACACACACTGTGTTGGAAACACTGTTATGACACACACTGTGTTGGTAACAGTGTTATGACACACAGTGTGTTCGTAGCACTGTTATGACACATACACTGTGTTGGTAACAGTGTTAAGATACATACTGTGTTGGTAACAGTGTTATGACACACTGTGTTGGTAGCGCTGTTATGACACACACTGTGTTGGTAGCACTGTTATGACACATACACTGTGCTGGTAACAGTATTAAGACACACACTGTGTTGGTAACAGTATTAAGACACACACTGTGTTGGTAACAGTATTAAGACACACTGTGTTGGTAACAGTATTAAGACACACACTGTGTTGGTAACAGTATTAAGACACACTGTGTTGGTAACAGTATTAAGACACACACTGTGTTGGTAACAGTATTATGACACACACTGTGTTGGTAGCACTGTTATGACACATACACTGTGTTGGTAACAGTATTAAGACACACACTGTGTTGGTAACAGTATTAAGACACACACTGTGTTGGTAACAGTATTAAGACACACTGTGTTGGTAACAGTATTAAGACACACACTGTTGGTAACAGTATTATGACACACACTGTGTTGGTAGCACTGTTATGACACATACACTGTGTTGGTACCAGTGCTATGACACATACACTGTGTTGGTAGCACTGTTATGACACACACTGTGTTGGTAACACTGTTATGACACAAACTGTGTTGGTAACACTGTTGAGTTACCACACATTGTGTGTTGGTAACAGTGTTGTGACACACACTGTGTTGGTAAGCGTTATAAGAATATAAGAACATAAGAAAGAAGGAACACTGCAACAGGCCTACTGACCCATGCGGAGCAGGTCCATGTTCTCCCCTCCCCCGGATTAGCCCAATGACCCACCCAGTCTGGTTACCTCCACTCAAGGAAGGAGCACGGCACCGGACCGAGCAGCACAAGCTAGTTAGGTCCAACTCACACCCACCCACACTTACTCATGTATTTATCTAACCTATTTTTAAAACTACACAACGTTTTCGCCTCAACAACTGTACTCGGGAGTTTGTTCCACTCATCCACAACTCTATTACCAAACCAGTGCTTTCCTATCTCCTTCCTGAATCAAAATTTTTCCAACTTGAAACCATTGCTGCGAGTCCTGTCTTGGCTGGAAATTTTCAGCACGCTATTTACATCCCCTTTATTTATTCCTGTTTTCCATTTATACACCTCGATCATATCCCCCTAATTCTACGCCTTTCGAGAGAGTGCAGATTCAGGGCCCTCAGTCTATCCTCATATGGAAAATTTCTGATACATGGGATCATCTTTGTCATCCTCCTCTGTACGTTTTCCAGAGCATTTATATCCATTCTGTAATACTGAACTGAGCAGAACAGTCTAAATGAAGCCTAACCAAGGATGTATAGAGTTGAAGAACAACTTGAGGACTTCTATTATTTATACTTCTAGATATGAAGCCAAGAATTCTGTTAGCTTTATTGCGAACACTAATGCACTGTTGTCTTGGTTTTAGATTACTGGTAACCAGATCTCCTAAATCCTTTTCGCAATCAGTAGTATTAAGATCTACATTATTTAGTTAATATGTGGCATGGTTGTTTACCTGTCCAACATTTAGAACTTTGCATTTGTTAATATTAAGCTGTATCTCCCACTTCTCCGACCACTGCATCAGTCTATTTAAATCATCCTGGAGTGCTCTAGTGTCCTCATTAGAATGAATTGGACGGCCTATTTTGGTGTCATGAGCAAATTTGCTTATGTCGCTATTTATTCCCTCATCTATGTCGTTTATGTAAATCGTGAACAACAACGGGCCCAACACTGACCCCTGAGGAACACCGCTTGTGACGTGCCCCCATTCTGATTTCTCCCCATTTATGCAAACTCTCTGCTGCCTATTTGTCAGCCATGCCTCTACCCAGGAAAAAATTTCTCCTCCTATTCCGTGTGCCTCAAGTTTCCTCAATATTCTCTGGTGTGGAACTCTATCGAAAGCCTTACTGAAGTCCATATACACAATATCATATTCATTACCATGATCTACCTACTCAAACACCTTGGTGAAAAAAGTTAGTAAATTCATAAGACAGGAACGCCCCTTTGTAAAACCGTGTTGAGAATCATTAATCAATCTGTGCCTATCAAGATGGCTACGAATTGCTTCGGAAATTATTGATTCCATAAATTTTCCCACTATGGAGGTAAGGCTTACTGATCTATAGTTCGAAGCCAAGGACCTGTCACCTGCCTTGTAAATAGGTATTACATTTGCCATTTTCCACTTATCAAGCACTATGCCAGATTGTAGTGATATGTTAAAAAGATTAGCAAAGGTATGCCAAGTTCCTCTTTACATTCCTTTAACACCCTTGCAAACAGTTCATCAGGGCCTGGGGATTTGTTAGGTTTTAGTTTCTCTATTTATCTGAGGACCATGTCACTAGTTACTGCAATCGTGAATAGTTTATCATCATCCTGTTCTACATAATCTATTATTTCAGGAATGTCGCAAGTATTTTCCTGGGTAAAAACTGAGAGGAAGCAGGTATTGAGAATTTGACACATATCCTTATCACTGTCAGTGATCTGACCAGAGTTACTCTTAAGTGGGCCAATCTTGTCCCTAATCTTACTTCTGAATACCTGAAAGAACCCTTTTGGGTTAGTCTTTGAATCCCTTGCGACCTTAGCCTCATCATCCCTTTTTGCTTTTCTTATTCCTTTCTTTATTTCTCTCTTTAATTGAATATGTTGATTTCTTAACTGCCCATCCCCTCTTTTGATACGCCTATATATGCCTCTCTTTTGACCAATGAGATGTTTTAATCTATTGTTCATCCATTTGGGATCATATTTGTTAGATCTAATTTGCCTACTCGGAACAAAAGTTGCCTGGGCAACTAGAACTATGCTCTGAAAAACGTCATGTTGACAACCAAGATCACCTACCTGACCCGTAGTCAGGACATCCCAATTTAGCCCACCCAGGTAATTTTTCAGTCCCATGAAGTCGGCCAAGCGAAAATCTGGGACAGAGATTTGATTGCAATTATCTGGGTAATTCCATGATATATTGAAACTAAGTGATTTGTATCACTTTCCCCAAGCTCACCATTAACCTCAAGATTATTAATTAGTGAATCTTTGTTGGCAAGAACCAAGCCAAACAGATTGTTTCCTCTAGTTGGTTCTGTCACAACCTGTTCTAAAAAGCAATCCTGAACCGTATCAAGAAAGTCACTAGACTCAAGATTTCCTGTCATATTGTTCCAGTCAATTTGTCTAAAGTTAAAATCTCCCATTATCACAACATTTACGTATCTAGATGTCTTACGAATTTCTTCCCATAACAGCTTACTGCACTCCCTATCAAGGTTTGGGGACCTATAAATCACACCCAAAATTAATTTGTCACGTCCCTCGAGAAACTGTAGCCAAACAGATTCTGTGCTTGATGTTTCTAATCTTATATCATGTCTAAGACAACAATTTAAATTTTCTCTGACATACATCGCCACACCACCACCCTTCCATTTGACCCTATCAGTGTGGAATAGTTTATAGGCCTGTATGTTTCATTCAGAAGGCATTTCTCTGTCTTTCAGGTTGAACCAGGTCTCTGTTATACCAATAATATCTATATTACCTGCACTTGCAAGTAATCTTAGCTCATCTATCTCATTTCTTAGACTCCTACTATTTGTATAGTAAACCTTAAGGGAGCTAGTCACTCGTTGCCCTCTACTATCTCTCTTTGTTTGTTGATCAATTGATTTGCCATTACTAGCAGACAGTGTTGGTAACACTGTTGAGTTATGACACACATTTACATTTTATTGCACACATACACACACACACACACACACACACACACACACACACACATACACACACACACACACACACACACACACACACACACACAAGAGAACTAGAGGGAAAGACAGTAAATGAAATGGTAGAACTAGTGACCACTAAGTGCAAGGAGGCAGAGGAGAGGTTCATACCAAAGGATAACAGAAAAATGGTAAGACCAGAGTGAGTCCATGCTTTAGCTGGAGGTTTAAAGAGGCCGAAGTCAAGTGTGCTAGAGCATGGAAAAGGTACAGAAGGCAAAGGACTCAAGAAAACAAGAAGTTGAGCAGAAGAACCAGAAACAAATATGCAGGGATAGGGAGAGAGGCCCAGAGGCAATACGAAAACGACATAGCATCAAGAGCCAAATCTGAACTAAAGTTGTTATACAATCATATTAGGAGAAAAACAACAGTCAAGGATCAGGTAATCAGGCTGAGGAAAGAAGGAGGGGAACTCACAAAGAGTGACCAAGAAGTATGTGAAGAACTAAACACAAGATTTAGAGGAGTATTGAGAATAGTGACAGGAATGCTTCCAGCGAACCGTGGAGGTAGGGTGCACCAGCAGGTGCTGAACACAGTACACATAACCAAGGTAGAGGTGAAGAAACTGCTAGGTGAACTAGATACCTCAAAAGCTGTGGGCCCAGATAACATATCTCCATGTATACTGAAAGAGGGAGCAGAGGAACTGTGTGTGCTGCTAGCGGCAATCTTCAGTAAATCTATCGAAACTGGGCAGTTGCCTGAGGCGTGGAAGACAGCAAATGTAGTTCCAATTTTTAAGAAAGGAGACAGACGGGCAGCTTTAAACTACAGACCAGTGTTACTGACTTGTATAGTATGTAAAGTCATGGAAAAGATTATCAGGAGAAGAATGGTGGAGCACATTGAGAAGATAGGGCTCATACATGGCAATCAGCACGGCTTCAGAGATGGGAAATCCTGTGTCACAAATCTACTTGAGTTGTACGATAAGGTAACAGATGTAAGACAGGAGAGAGAGGGATGGGTAGACTGTATCTTTTTGGACTGCAAGAAGGCTTTTGACACAGTACCACACAAGAAACTGGTGCAAAAATTAGAGGAACAGGCAGGAATATTAGGGAAAGTACTGCAATGGATCAAGGAATACCTGACAGGAAGGAAACAAGGAGTGTTGGTACGTGACGAAATGTCAGAGTTGGCGGGTGTGTCAAGTGGAGTTCCACAAGGGTCTGTCCTAAATCCGGTGCTGTTTCTTGTATACGTGAATGCCATGGTGGAAGGAATAGATTCAGAAGTGTCACTGTTCGCTGATGATGTGAAACTGAGGAGGAGAATACAAGTGGGAGAGGATCAGTTAAGATTACAAGGGGATCTGGACAGACCACCAATCTGGTCCGACAAATGGCTCATGGAGTTTATCCCCAGTAAGTGCAAGGTCATGAAGATTGGGGAAGGACAGAGAAGACCGCAGACGGAGTACAGGTTACGAAATCAAAAGCTGCAAACGTCACTGAAAGAAAAGGATCTTGGGGTATGCATTATAACGAAAATGTCCCCTGAGGCACACACCAATGAAATAACTGCTGCAGCATATGGAAGATTGGCAAATCTGAGATTGGCGTTTAGACATCTGAGTAAGGAGTCATTCACGACATTGTACACGGTGTACGTAAGGCCTATACTGGAATATGTAGCGCCAATATGGAACCCTCACCTATAACACGTCATGAAATTGGAGAAAGTGCAAAAATTTTCAACACGATTAGTCCCTTAACTGAGGGGTATGTCTTATGAGGAGAGGTTAAGGGAACTCAACTGATGACAATAGAAGATAGGAAGGATAGGGGATGACATGATAACAACGTATAAAATACTGAGAGGAATTGACAAGGTGGACAGGGCCGAATGTTTCAGAGATGTAATATAATAACAAGGGGACACAATTGGAAGCTGAAAACCCAGATGAGTCATAGGGATGTTATGAAGTATTTCTTTAGCCTTAGAGTTGTCAGAAAGTGGAATAATCTGGAGAGTGAAGTAGTGGAAGCATGTTCCATACATAGCTTTAAGAAGAGGTATGATAAAGTTAATGGAGCGGGAGAGAGTGAATTAGTATCGACCAGTGAAGAGGCCGGGCCAGGAGCTATGACTCGACCCCTGCAACCACATATAGGTACTCACATATAGGTTAGTATACACACACACACACACACACACACACACACACGCACACACACACACACACACACACACACACACGCACACACACACACACACACACACACACGCACACACACACACACACACACACACACACACTCACACACACACACACACACACACACACACACGCACACACACACACACGCACACACACACACACACACACACACACACACACACACACACACACACACACACACACACACACACACACACACACACATCTCTCCATGGGTTCTGAGAGAGGGAGCAGAGGTGCTATGTGTACCCCTAACAACAATATTCAACACATCTATCGAAAGAGAGAGATTACCCGAGGTATGGAAGACAACTAATGTAGTCCCAATTTTTAAAAAAGGAGACAGACAAGAAGCACTAAACTATAGACCAGTGTCACTGACATGTATAGTATGCAAAGTCATGGAGAAGATTATCAGGAGAACAGTGGTGGAACACCTAGAAAGAAATGAGCTTATCAGCAACAGCCAACATGGTTTCAGGGATGGGAAATCCATTGTCGCAAACCTACTGGAGTTCTATGACAGGGTGACGGCAGTAAGACAAGAGAGAGAGAGGGGTGGGCAGATTGCATTTTCATGGACTGTAAGAAGACGTTTAAAACAGTTCCACACAAGAAATTAGTGCAAAAACTGGAGGACCAGGCAGGGATAACAGGGAAGGCACTACAATGGATAAGGAAATGCCTGTCAGGAAGAAAACAGCGAGTTATGGTACAAGGCGAGGTGTCAGAGTGGGCGCCTGTAACGAGTGGGGTGCCACAGGGATCAGTCCTAGGACCGGTGCTGTTTCTGGTATTTGTGAACGACATGACGGAAGGAATAAACTCTGAAGTGTCACTGTTTGCAGATGATGTGAAGCTGATGAGAAGAATTCAGTCGGGCAAGGACCAGGCAAAACTACAGAGGGATCTGGACAGGCTGCAGAACTGGTCCAGCAATTGGCTTCTAGAGTTCAACCCCACCAAGTGCAAAGTCATGAAGATTGGGGAAGGGCAAGGAAGACCGTAGACGGAGTAGAGCCTAGGGGGCCAGAGACTACAAACCTCACTCGAGGAAAAAGATCTTGGGGTGAGTATAACACCAGAAACATCTGAGGTGCGCATCACCCAAATAACTGCTGCAGCATATGGGCGCCTAGCAAACCTAAGACCAGCATTACGCCATCTTAATAAAGAATCGTTCAGGACCCTGTACACCGTGTACGTTAGGCCCATATTGGAGTATGCGGCACCAGTTTGAAACCCACATCTAGCCAAGCACGTAAAGAAACTAGACAAACTGCAAAGGTTAGCAACAAGACTAGTTCCAGAGCCAAGAGGTATGTCCTACTGGGAGTGGTTAAGGGAAATCGACCTGACGACACTGGAGGACAGGAGAGATAGGGGGGAAATGATAACGACACATAAAATACTAAGAGGAATTGACAAGGTGGACAAAGACAGGATGTTCCAGAGATGGGACACAGCAACAAGGGAACGCAGTTGGAAGTTGAAGACACAGATGAATCACAAGGATGTTAGGAAGTATTTTTTCAGCCACAGAGTAGGCAGGAAGTGGAATAGTTTGGGAAGCGATGTAGTGGAGGCAGGATCCATACATAGCTTTAAGCAGAGGTATGATAAAGCTCCTGGTTCAGGGAGAGTGACCTAGTAGCGACCAGTGAAGAGGCGGGGCCAGGAGCTAGGACTCGGCCCCTGCAACCTCAACTAGGTGAGTACAGCTAGGTGAGCACACACACACACACACACACACACACATACACACCAGGAGCCAGGAGCTCGGACTCGACCCCCGCAACCTCAACTAGGTGAGTACACACACACACACACACCTTAGTAAGGAATCGTTCAAGACACCGTACACCGTGTACGTCAGACGCATACTGGAGTATGCAGCACCTGTTTGGAACCCACACTTTATCAAGCACGTCAAGAAATTAGAGAAAGTGCAAAGGTTTGCGACAAGGTTAGTTCCAGAGCTAAGGGGAATGTCCTCCGAAGAAACGTTAAGGGAAATCGGTCTGACGACACTGGAGGACAGGAGGGTTAGGGGAGACATGATAACGACACACAAAATACTGCGTGGAATTGACAAGGTGAGCAGAGACAAGATGTTCAAGAGAGGGGACACAGAAACAAGGGGTCACAAATGGAAGTTGAAAACCCAGATGAGTCAAAGGGATGTTAGGAAGTATTTCTTCAGCCAACGAGTAGTCAGGAAGTGGAATAGCCTAGCAAGTGAGATAGTGGAGGCAGGAACCATGCATAGCTTTTAGATGAGGTATGATAAAGCTCATGGAGCAGGGAGAGAGAGGACCTAGTAACACTCAGTGATGAGGCGGGGACAAGAGCTGAGTCTCGACCCCTGCAACCACAATTAGGTGAGTAAAATTAGGTGAATACACACACAAATACACACACACACACACACACACACACACACACACACACACACACACACACACACACATTATGACAGCAGTTAAAGACCAGGTGATCAGGCTGAGGAAAGAAGGTGGGGAACTCACAAGAAACGATCACGAGGTATGTGAGGAGCTAAACACGAGATTCAAGGAAGTATTTACAGTAGAGGTAGGAAGAGCTCTGGGGAGAGAGCACAGAGGGGAACACCAACAGGGAATATACCAACATGTGTTGGGTGACTTACACACAACTGATTAGGAGGTGCAGAAACTGCCAAGTGACCTTGATACCTCAAAGGCGATGGGACCGGACAATATCTCCCCATGGGTCCTTAGAGAAGGAGCAGAGATGCTGTGTTTGCCACTAACTACAATCTTCAACACATCCCTCGAAATTGGGCAACTACCTGAGGTATGGAAGATGACAAATGTAGTCCCCATTTTAAGAAAGGAGACAGAAACAAGGTCTTAAACTACAGACCAGTATCACTGACTGTATGCAAAGTCATGGAGAAGATTATCAGGAGGATAGTGGTGGAGCACCTGGAATGGAACAAGATTATAAAAGACAACCAGCACGAATTCATGAAAGGCAAATCCTGTGTCACAAACCTTCTGGAGTTTTATGACAAGGAAACGGATGTAAGACACGAGAGAGAAGGGTGGGTAGATTGCATTTTCTTGGACCGCAAGAAGGCCTTCGACGCAGTTCCTCACAAGAGATCACCGCAAAAGGTAGAAGATGAGGTAAGTAGAACAGGAAGGGCTCTGCAATGGATCAGGGAATACCTAACAGGGAGGCATCAACGAGTCGTGGTACGTGACGAGGTATCACAGTGGGCGCGTGTGAAGAACGGGGTTCCATAGGGGTCGGTCCTAGGACCAGTGCTAATTTTGGTATATGTGAATGACATGACGGAAGTTATAGACTCAGAAGTGTCCCTGTTTGCGGATGATGGGAAGTTAATAAGAAGAATTAAATCGAATGAGGATCAGGCAGGACTACAAACAGACCTGGACAGGCTGGAAGCTTGGTCCAGCAAGTGGCTCCTCGAATTTAACACCGCTAAATGGAAAGTCATGAAGATCGGGGAAGCTGCAAAGAAGACCGCAGACAGAGCATAGGCTAGGTGGCTAAAGACTGCAAAGCTCACTCCTACGAAGAGAGGCTTATTGTATCATCATCACTTACAATACTTTACTAGTCACATGGGGTCAACGTCGCTCCTGGGTGAGGCCAGGCTAGCTGCACTCTCTCGACTTTCCTACCCGCACTGTCTTGATGCTGGGCGGGAGGCTCTCCTCAATTTCACATTCCATTCCTTTCATTACAGTGTTCCTGAAGAAGAGTTTTGCAGCTGCAGCACGAAAGGCCTAAGAGCAATATTATTTATCCTCAAATTGTTGCTCTTCACACACGGTGTTGAGTCATGATATTCAGTGATGGTAACAATGAAGAGTTATGACACCCTGTGGGGTGAGAAAAGGATGTCCCTCTAGTGTGAGTTGAGCCAAAGATGTCCCTCTAGTGTGAGTTGAGCCAAAGATGTCCCTCTAGTGTGAGTTGAGCCAAAGATGTCCCTCTAGTGTGAGTTGAGCCAAAGATGTCCCTCAAGTGTGAGTTGAGCCAAAGATGTCCATCTAGTGTGAGTTGAGCCAAGAATGTCTCTCTAGTGTGAGATGAGCTAAGGATGTCCCTATAGCGTGAGCTGAACCAAGAATGTCTCTCTAGTGTAAGTTGAGCCAAGAATGTTCATCTAGTGTGAGTTGAGTCAAAAATGTCCCTCTAGTGTGAGTTGAGCCAAGAATGTTTCACTAGTGTGAGGTGAGCCAAGAATGTCCCTCTAGTGCGAGGTGAGCCAAGAATGTCCCTCTAGTGCGAGGTGAGCCAAGAATGTCCCTCTAGTGCGAGGTGAGCCAAGAATGTCCCTCTAGTGCGAGGTGAGCCAAGAATGTCCCTCTAGTGTGAGTTGAGCCAAGAATGTCCCTCTACTGTGAAGTAAGCCAAGAATGTCCCTCTAGTGTGAGTTGAGCCAAGAATGTCCCTCTAGTGTGAAGTGAGCCAAGAATGTCCCTCTAGTGTGAGTTGAGCCAAGAATGTCCCTCTAGTGTGAAGTGAGCCAAGAATGTCCCTCTAGTGTGAGTTGAGCCAAGAATGTCCCTCTAGTGTGAGGTGAGCCAAAAATGTCCCTCTAGTGCGAGGTGAGCCAAGAATGTCCCACTAGTGTGAAGTAAGCCAAGAATGTCCCTCTAGTGTGAGTTGAGCCAAGAATGTCCCACTAGTGTGAGATGAGCCAAGAATATCCCTCTAGTGTGAAGTGAGCCAAAAATCTCCCTATAGCGTGAAGTGAGCCAAGAATGTCCATGTAGTGTGAGGTGAGGCAAGAATGTCCCTCTAGTGTGAAGTGAGCCAAGAATGTCCCTCCAGTGTGAAGTGAGACAAGAATATCCCTCTAGTGTGAAGTGAGTCAAGAATCTCCCTCTAGCGTGAGGTGAGGCAATAATGACCCTCTAGTGTGAAGTGAGTCAAGAATGTCCCTCTAATGTGAAGTAAGCCAAGTATGTCTCTCTAGTGTGAAGTGAGCCAAGAATCTCCCTCTAGTGTGAGGTGAGCCAATGATGTCCCTCAAGTGTGAAATAAGCCAAGAATGTCCCTGTAGTGCGAAGTGAGCCAAGGATGTCCCTCTAGTGTGAGGTGAGCCCAGAATGTCCCTCTAGTGTGAGGTGAGCCAAGAATGTCCTTCTAGTGTGAGGTGAGCCAAGAATGTCCCTCTAGTGTGGAGTGAACGAATAATGTCTCTCTACACCAACGAAGATTCTGATATATATATATATATATATATATATATATATATATATATATATATATATATATTTGTATATATAATTATTATTATTAACACATCAACCGTCTCCCACCAAGGCAGGGTGGCCCGAAAAAGAAAAACTTTCATCATTCACTCCATCACTGTCTTGCCAGAAGGATGCTTTACACTACAGTTATAAAACTACAACATTAACACCCCTCCTTCAGAGTGCAGGCACTGTACTTCCCATCTCCAGGACTCAAGTCCTGTCTGCCGGTTTTCCTGAATCCCTTCATAAATCTTACCTTGCTTACACTCCAACAGCGCGCCAAGTCCTGTTAACCATTTGTCTCCATTTGCTCCTATCTAACACGCTCACGCATGCTTCCTGGAAGTCCAAGCCCCTCGCACATAAAGCATCCTTTACCCCCTCCCTCCAACCTTGCCTAGGCCGACCCCTACCCCGCCTTCCCTCCATTACAGATTTATACACTCTCGAAGTCATTCTGTATTGTTTCAACCTCTCTACATGTCCAAACCATCTCAATAAACCCGCCTCAACCCTCTGGATAATAATTTTCGTAATCCTGCACCTCCTCCATCTTGGTTCTATCTCAGTGTCCCGTGTACTACCTTGTAGTACTTGCTATACCTCAACTTCTCGCCATAATGTACCTAACTTTTATAGCCATTATCATCTATCATAAACTTCATAGAGGCTTTGTTTCAATGTGTTTCAGTCTGACGCAAGTGGTTTCTGTTCGATTTTATGTCTGTCTGTCTGTCTGTCTGTCTGTCTGTCTGTCTGTCTGTCTGTCTGTCTCTGTTTCGGTCTCTGTTTCTCTCTCTCCTTCATTAACAACACCGCCCCTTCCTGCCTCCGTCTAAGGCTGGTCTCAAACACCATGCTAAGTCCCTGCTGATGAATCCAAGTCCCTTTGGGACACTCGTCTCTATCTTGATAAACCCTGGTCAGCCGAGAGAGAGAGAAAGAGAGAGAGAGAGAGAGAGAGAGAGAGAGAGAGAGAGAGAGAGAGAGAGAGAGAGAGAGAGAGAGAGAGAGAGAGAGAGAGAGAGAGAGAGAGAGAGTGATCCTTAACCTTGTCAAATCCTGTGTAAAAAAAAAAAAAAAAAGAGTGTGTGTAGAGAACAGAGCAAGACGTCTCATCTCTCGCCTGGACCCACCCTGGATAGATCTGTCATTTCATCACAACCTTCAACACAGGAGGGATGTGGGTGGCCTTACTGTTATGTACAAGGCCAATATTGTCAAAGTACCACACTTGGATCCACTTCGAGGACAGCGTGAAACAAGCTTTTATGCCACAAGACGGGCAGAAAGCAGCAACTTCACTCTGGCTGTACCCTTCTCCAGAACATCACTCCATCTGAGATCATACATACCCAGGATGACTCGAGTATGGAACACATTCGTACAGCATAATGATGTCAACGAGATAAAGTCAGTTGATCAAATGAAAATGATGGCCCACAGATGGCTCCAACTTCATCCTGTTCCCTACTTGTATGCTTCATAACAATAAAAATGCTTTCAAATGAGCTGATGTAGGTAACAGCAGCTCTTAACTTAGTCAACAAAGTTAGGAATCCTTAACCTCTAAATAGCTTGTTAAAAAGCTAGGGATCCTTAACCTAACTTTGTCAAACCCTTTTTAAGAGAGAGAGAGAGAGAGAGAGAGAGAGAGAGAGAGAGAGAGAGAGAGAGAGAGAGAGAGAGAGAGAGAGA
>NC_091293.1:58586218-58666218 GCF_038502225.1 Cherax quadricarinatus
GGGCCATCGCTAAATGGGAGGTGGACACAAAAAGAAAGCTAGCATCAGGTAGGGTAGGCTCCAAAATCTGGTGGTCCCTGGTCAAGGACAGACAAGGTTATCTGCCTGATGAACTCATTCCACCTCTAAATCGACAGGATGGGACCACCTCTACTAGTAGTCAAGAGAAGGCAGTCCTCTTTGCTGAACACTTTGCTACCAAAATGCAAGTTCCTGATCCAGCAAGGGACCCTCCTTGGCTAGCTGCAAGAACTGTGTCAAAACTGTCAGTGGTGACAATAAGGCAGGAGGAGGTGCATTTCCTTCTTAAATCGCTTGACCAAGAAAAGGCTGTGGGCCCAGACAAGTTGAGCCCAAGATTGCTGAGAAGATGTGCAGACCAGCTAGCAGCACCTCTAACTCGCATCTTTCAGCACTGCCTAGTAGAGTGTAAATGACCCTCTCTGTGGAAAGAGGCAAATGTAGTCCCTGCTCACAAAAAGAAGAGCAGAGCAGAAATCAGCAACTACAGACCAGTGTCACTCCTGTCAATCACTGGTAAGATCCTTGAGACAATAATCTCAAGACAAATGACAGAGTTTTTTGACCACCACTCGCTACTTTGCGATCGTCAATATGGCTTCAGGAAAGGTTACTCTGCTGCTGATCTGTTGTTAAACCTCTCCACTGAGTGGCACCAGTCACTGGATGAATCCAAGGTCAGCTGTGTGGTAGCACTGGACATTGCTGGTGCTTTTGACCGGGTGTGGCACCAGGGCCTCTTAGCAAAACTTCAAGCACTGGGAATTGCAGACTCTACGCTATATCTCCTCAGTGATTACCTTCATGGCAGATCTCTAAGTGTAGTTCTCAATGGAACGGAATCAGCAAGACATCCTATTGGGGCAAGTGTTCCACAAGGAACCGTGCTGGGACAATTGTTAAGGAATGTCTACTTCAACGACCTTCTTCATCTCATCCCAGAATCACATGCATATGCAGATGACTGTACACTGACATTCACTTATCCAAGAGAAGAAATGCCAGCTGCTCTAAGCTACACCAATCACCAGCTAAGAGCTATATCAGCTTGGGGAAATAGATGGCAAGTAACATTTGCACCTGAGAAAACGCACCTTGATGGTAATGCTTTTGCAGTAGTAAGGATGAATGGGAGGGTGTTGGCACCTGGAGAAGAAGTTGATATCCTTGGGGTGAAATTTTACTCCAAACTAACCATGAAGAACCATGTTGTAAATCTAGCAAACAAGGCAGCCAGGAAGCTTACAGCACTTCGCCGTATCTTGCATCTACTTGACAGTAGGGGTTGCAAGATCCTGTACGAGGCACAAGTACCCCTCACACCTTGAGTATGCTCCACTTTCTTGGTTTGCCTGCCCCTCCCCCCTCTCATCCTGGATAGATCTGTCATTTCAGCAGAGCCTTCAACACAGGAGGGATGTGGGTGGCCTTACTGTTATGTACAAGGCCAATATTGTCAAAGTACCACACTTGGATCCACTTCGAGGACAGCGTAAAACAAGCTTTTATGCCACAAGACGGGCAGAAAGCAGCAACTTCACTCTGGCTGTACCCTTCTCCAGAACATCACTCCATCTGAGATCATATATACCCAGGATGACTCGAGTATGGAACACATTCGTACAGCATAATGATGTCAACGAGATAAAGTCAGTTGATCAAATGAAAATGCTGGCCCACAGATGGCTCCAACTTCATCCTGTTCCCTACTTGTATGTCTCATAACAATAAAAATGCTTTCAAATGAGCTGATGTAGGTAACAGCTCTTAGCTTGCCAATAAAGTTAGGAATCCTTAACCTGTAAATAGCTTGTCAATAAAAGAGAGAGAGAGAGAGAGAGAGAGAGAGAGAGAGAGAGAGAGAGAGAGAGAGAGAGAGAGAGAGAGAGAGAGAGAGAGAGAGAGAGAGAGAGAGAGAGAGAGAGAGAGAGAGAGAGAGAGAGAGAGAGGGAGAGAGAGGGATAGAGTGAGGAGAGTTGGAAGAATCAGTGGTCCGACAAGTGGATGGAAAGGCTCAGTTAAGACGTTTCGTTGGGGAAACTTTATCAAGTTATGCAGAAAACTTATAAGGAAAAGTTTGGCGTATAACTTGATATAATTTTCTGGCGGCACGTTGTTATAACAGAGTATTGCTTATTCACAAAGCAAAAAACACTTCAAAGTCCACCCAGACGCTGCCTACTGAGAAGGGCTGTGCTAGTCTCTAGACTGAAGACCTTCTATTATTTATCTAGTTGGTAATGACCAAGATAGTAAAGCAAAAGGCTCTCTACCCACACTCAACTCCCTCTGCTCACTGACACAGAAGGAGAGAACATACCGTACGGCATGGAGAAAATAGGCAAGAGATTTTAGGGAGAGATAAGAGCTGACGTGAGGTTAAGTCCACAATTACATTTAGTACAACAGTACCTCTTGTTACCCACTATGTTAATCAGCTGTCACGCCAGAGTTGTGTCTACCACAAGTTCTTCTGACTACGTAAGCAACGGGATATCCTGAACAGTTTAAGAGTCACCAGCAGAATCTTATGTTCGCAAAGTGTGTGTCCAGCTGGTTCTTAAAAGAGTAAGTTGATCTGATAACAACAGCCTCAGTAGTCAGATTATACCATTGTTCCAAATCTCACTTTGAAAAAGAAACTATTCCACACCGTCCCACGGAGGCTCTTATCACTGCTTTCTGTAACTGTACTGGAAACTCTTTGTAGAAGATGCATGAGTTTAATATCTTCATAATGTGCATAAGGTAACCTGGTAGACTCAGTCTAGTATGAGGTAACCTGGTAGACTCAGACTAGTATGAGGTAACCTGGTAGACTCAGTCTAGTATGAGGTAACCTGGTAGACTCAGTCTAGTATGAGGTAACCTGGTAGACTCAGTCTAGTATGAGGTAACCTGGTAGACTCAGTCTAGTATGAGGTAACCTGGTAGACTCAGTCTAGTATGAGGTAAGCTGGTAGACTCAGCCTAGTATGAGGTAACATGGTAGACTCAGTCTAGTATGAGGTAATCCTAGTAGACTCAGTCTAGTATGAGGTAACTTGGTAGACTCAGTCTAGTATGAGGTAACTTGGTAGACTCAGTCTAGTATGAGGTAAGCTGGTAGACTCAGTCTAGTATGAGGTAACCTGGTAGACTCAGTCTAGTATGAGGTAAGCTGGTAGACTCAGCCTAGTATGAGGTAACCTGGTAGACTCAGTCTAGTATGAGGTAACTTGGTAGACTCAGTCTAGTATGAGGTAACTTGGTAGACTCAGTCTAGTATGAGGTAACTTGGTAGACTCAGTCTAGTATGAGGTAAGCTGGTAGACTCAGTCTAGTATGAGGTAACTTGGTAGACTCAGTCTAGTATGAGGTAAGCTGGTAGACTCAGTCTAGTATGAGGTAACTTGGTAGACTCAGTCTAGTATGAGGTAACTTGGTAGACTCAGTCTAGTATGAGTTAACCTGGAAGACTCAGTCTAGTATGAGGTAACCTGGTAGACTCAGTCTAGTATGAGGTAACCTGGTAGACTCAGTCTAGTATGAGGTAACCTCTTAGACTAAGTCTAGTATGAGGTAACCTGGTAGACTCAGTCTAGTATGAGGTAAGCTGGTAGACTCAGTCTAGTATGAGGTAACCTGGTAGACTCAGTCTAGTATGAGGTAAGCTGGTAGACTCAGCCTAGTATGAGGTAACCTGGTAGACTCACTCCAGTATGAGGTAACCTGGTAGACTCAGTCTAGTATGAGGTAAGCTGAAAGACTCAGTCTAGTACGAGGTAACTTGGTAGACTCAGACTAGTATGAGGTAAGCTGGTAGACTCAGTCTAGCATGAGGTAAGCTGGTAGACTCAGCCTAGTATGAGGTAAGCTGGTAGACTCAGTCTAGTATGAGGTAACCTGGTAGACTCACTCCAGTATGAGGTAACCTGGAAGACTCAGTCTAGTATGAGGTAACCTGGTAGACTCAGTCTAGTATGAGGTAACCTGGTAGACTCAGTCTAGTATGAGGTAACCTGGTAGACTCAGTCTAGTATGAGGTAACTTGGTAGACTCAGACTAGTATGAGGTAACCTGCAGACTCAGTCTAGTATGAGGTAACTTGGTAGACTCAGACTAGTATGAGGTAACCTGTAGACTCAGTCTAGTATGAGGTAACTTGGTAGACTCAGACTAGTATGAGGTAACCTGGTAGACTCAGTCTAGTATGAGGTAACTTGGTAGACTCAGACTAGTATGAGGAAACCTGGTAGACTCAGTCTAGTATGAGGTAACCTGGTAGACTCAGTCTAGTATGAGGTAACCTGGTAGACTCAGTCTAGTATGAGGTAAACTGGTAGACTCAGTCTAGTATGAGGTAACCTGGTAGACTCAGTCTAGTATGAGGTAAGCTGGTAGACTCAGTCTAGTATGAGGTAAGCTGGTAGACTCAGTCTAGTATGAGGTAAGCTGGTAGACTCAGTCTAGTATGAGGTAACCTGGTAGACTCAGTCTAGTATGAGGTAAGCTGGTAGACTCAGTCTAGTATGAGGTAAGCTGGTAGACTCAGCCTAGTATGAGGTAACCTGGTAGACTCAGTCTAGTATGAGGTAACCTGGTAGACTCACTCCAGTATGAGGTAACCTGGTAGACTCAGTCTAGTATGAGGTAAGCTGAAAGACTCAGTCTAGTACGAGGTAACTTGGTAGACTCAGACTAGTATGAGGTAAGCTGGTAGACTCAGTCTAGCATGAGGTAAGCTGGTAGACTCAGCCTTGTATGAGGTAAGCTGGTAGATTCAGTCTAGTATGAGGTAACCTGGTAGACTCACTCCAGTATGAGGTAACCTGGAAGACTCAGTCTAGTATGAGGTAACCTGGTAGACTCAGTCTAGTATGAGGTAACCTGGTAGACTCAGTCTAGTATGAGGTAACCTGGTAGACTCAGTCTAGTATGAGGTAACTTGGTAGACTCAGACTAGTATGAGGTAACCTGTAGACTCAGTCTAGTATGAGGTAACTTGGTAGACTCAGTCTAGTATGAGGTAACCTGGTAGACTCAGTCTAGTATGAGTTAACCTGGAAGACTCAGTCTAGTATGAGGTAACCTGGTAGACTCAGTCTAGTATGAGGTAACCTGGTAGACTCAGTCTAGTATGAGGTAACTTGGTAGACTCAGTCTAGTATGAGTTAACCTGGAAGACTCAGTCTAGTATGAGGTAACCTGGAAGACTCAGTCTAGTATGAGGTAACTTGGTAGACTCAGTTAAGTGTTTCAAGTTTTGCTTCATAATGAATGTCTCTTCAACGATCGTATGAAGCTTGTTGATCCTTGATTAGAGAGAGAGAGAGAGAGAGAGAGAGAGAGAGAGAGAGAGAGAGCGAGAGAGAGAAAGAGAGAGAGAGAGAGAGAGAGAGAGAGAGAGAGAGAGAGAGAGAGAGAGAGAGAGAGAGAGAGAGAGAGAGAGAGAGAGAGAGAGAGAGAGAGAGAGAGAGAGAGAGAGAGAGAGAGAGAGAGAGAGAGAGAGAGAGAGAGAGAGAGAGAGAGAGAGAGAGAGAGAGAGAGAGAGAGGCAAATGTAGTCCCTGCTCACAAAAAGAAGAGCAGAGCAGAAATCAGCAACTACAGACCAGTGTCACTCCTGTCAATCACTGGTAAGATCCTTGAGACAATAATCTCAAGACAAATGAGAGTTTTTTGACTACCACTCACTACTTTGTGATCGTCAATATGGCTTCAGGAAAGGTTACTCTGCTGCTGATCTGTTGTTAAACCTCTCCACTAAGTGGCACCAGTCACTGGATGAATCCAAAGTCAGCTGTGTGGTAGCACTGGACATTGCTGGTGCTTTCGACCGTGTGTGGCACCAGGGCCTCTTAGCAAAACTTCAAGCACTGGGAATTGCAGGCTCTATGCTATGTCTCCTCAGTGATTACCTTCATGGTAGATCTCAAAGTGTAGTTCTCAATGGAACGGAATCAGCAAGACATCCTATTGGGGCAAGTGTTTTTTTTGTACCTCTGTATGTATGTTCAAATTATAAAATAAATAAATAAAAATAAATAAAAAGTAAGCGTGCTGGGACCATTGTTATGGAATGTCTACTTCAACGACCTTCTTCATCTCATCCCAGAATCACATGCATATGCAGATGACTGTACACTGACATTCACTTATCCAAGAGAAGAAATGCCAGCTGCTCTAAGCTACATCAATCACCAGCTGAGAGCTATATCAGCTTGGGGAAATAGATGACAAGTAACATTTGCACCTGAGAAAACGCAAATGATGATCGTCTCTAGGCACCATGATTGTAATGCTGGTGCAGTAGTAAGGATGAATGGGAGGATGTTGGCACCTGGAGAAGAAGTTGATATCCTTGGGGTGAAATTTGACTCCAAACTGACCATGAAGAACCATGTTGTAAATCTTACAAACAAGGCAGCATGGAAGCTTACAGCACTTCGCCGTATCTCCCATCTGCTTGACAGTAGGGGTTGCAAGATTCTATACGAGGCACAAGTACGGTCACACCTTGAGTATGCTCCACTTTCTTGGTTTGCCTCTCCCCTCTCATCTGCGTCTGCTTGACAGAGTAGAGAACAGAGCAAGACATCTCATCTTTCGCCTGGCCCCATCCTGGATAGATCTGTCATTTCATCACAACCTTCAACACAGGAGGGATGTGGGTGGGCTTACAGTTATGTACAACGCCACACACACACACACAAACGAGGATGGAATAACGAATAAACATGAGGAGTGGAACGAAAGAATCAGTGAAAATTCCCCAGACATCATAGCAGTCACAGAAACAAAACTCGCTGAGACAATAACAGACACAGTCTTCCCAACAGGATATCAGATCCTGAGGAAAGATAGAAGGAGTAGAGGGGGAGGATGGGTTGCACTGCTCATAAAACACCGATGGGGATTTGAGGAAATGGAAGGCATGGACATGATTGGAGAAAGAGACTACATTGTAGGTACAATTCAGTCTGGAGAACATAAAGTAGTCATTGGAGTGATGTATAACCCACCACAGAACTGCAGGAGGCCAAGAGAGGAGTACGAAGAAAACAACAGGGTGATGGTGGACACACTGGCTGAGGTGGCAAGAAGAGCTCACTCGAGCAGAGCAAAGTTACTGGTAATGGGCGATTTCAACCACAGGGAGATCGACTGGGAAAACCTGGAGCCACATGGGGGTCCCGAAACATGGAGAGCCAAGATGATGGATGTGGTACTGAAAACCTCATGCATCAACATGTCAGGGACACAACCAGAGAGAGGGGAGGGGGAGGATGAGCCAGCAAGACTGGATCTTGTGTTCACCCTGAGCAGTTCAGACATTGAGGACATCACTTACGAGAGGCCCCTTGGAGCTAGCGATCACGTGGTTCTGAGTTTTGACTATATAGTAGAGTTACAAGTGGAGAAGGTAACAGGAACTGAAGGGGGACAGGCCAAACTATAAAAGGGGGGACTACACAGGTATGAGAAACTTCCCTGCAGGAGGTTCAGTGGGACAGAGAAATGGTAGGAAAATCAGTAAACGAGATGATGGAATATGTGGCAACAAAGTGCAAGGAGGCAGAGGAAAGTTTTGTTCCCAAGGGAAACAGAAATAATAGGAAGACCAAAACGAGTCCTTGGTTTACCCGAAGGTGTAGGGAGGCAAAAACTAAGTGCAACAGAGAATGGAAAAGGTACAGGAGGCATAGGACCCAGGAAAACAAGGAGATTAGTAGAAGAGCCAGAAACGAGTATGCACAGATAAGGAGGGAGGCCCAGCGACAGTATAAAAACGACATAGCATCGAAAGTCAAATCTGACCCGAAACTGCTGTATAGCCACATTAGGAGGAAGACAACAGTCAAGGACCAGGTGATAAGGCTGAGGAAAGAAGGTGGAGAACTCACAAGAAACGATCAAGAGGTATGTGAGGAGCTCAACACGAGATTTAAGGAAGTATTTACAGTAGAGACAGGAAGGACTCTGGAGGGACAGACCAGATGGGGACACCAGCAAGGAATACACCAACAAGTGTTGGACGACATACATACAGATGAGGAGGAGGTGAAGAAACTGCTAAGGGACATCGATACCTCAAAGGCAATGGGACCGGACAACATCTCTCCGTGGGTCCTTAGAGAGGGAGCAGATATGTTGTGCGTGCCACTTACCACAATCTTCAACACGTCCCTGGAAACTGGGCAACTACCTGAGGTATGGAAGACGGCAAATGTAGTTCCCATTTTTAAAAAAAGAGACAGAAAAGAGGCACTAAACTACAGACCTGTGTCATTGACGTGTATAGTATGCAAAATTATGGAGAAGATTATCAGGAGGAGAGTGGTGGAGCACCTGGAACGGAACAAGAGTATAAATGCCAACCAGCACGGATTCACGGAAGGCAAATCCTGTGTCACAAACCTTCTGGAGTTTTATGATAAAATAACAGAAGTAAGACACGAGAGAGAGGGGTGTGTTGATTGCATCTTCTTGGACTGCAAGACGGCCTTTGACACAGTTCCTCACAAGAGATTAGTGCAGAAGCTAGAGCATCAGGCGCATATAACAGGAAGGGCACTGCAATGGATCAGAGAATACCTGACAGGGAGGCAACAACGAGTCATGGTACGTAATGATGTATCACAGTGGGCACCTGTGACGAGCGGGGTTCCACAGGGGTCGGTCCTAGGACCAGTGCTATTTTTGGTATATGTGAACGACATGACGGAAGGGTTAGACTCAGAAGTGTCCCTGTTTGCAGATGATGTGAAGTTAATGAGGAGAATTAAATCTGATGAGGACCAGGCAGGACTTCAAAGAGACCTGGACAGACTGGACACCTGGTCCAGCAAATGGCTTCTCGAATTTAATCCTGCCAAATGCAAAGTCATGAAGATAGGGGAAGGGCACAGAAGACCACAGACAGAGTATAGGCTAGGTGGCCAAAGACTGCAAACCTCACTCAAGGAGAAAGATCTTGGGGTGAGTATAACACCGAGCATGTCTCCGGAAGCACACATCAATCAGATAACTGCTGCAGCATATGGGCGCCTGGCAAACCTGAGAACAGCATTCCGATACCTTAGTAAGGAATCATTCAAGACACTGTACACCGTGTATGTCAGGCCCATACTGGAGTATGCAGCACCTGTTTGGAACCCGCACTTGATAAAGCACGTCAAGAAACTAGAGAAAGTACAAAGGTTTGCGACAAGGTTAGTTCCAGAGCTAAGGGGAATGTCCTATGAAGAATGATTAAGGGAAATCGGCCTGACGACACTGGAGGACAGGAGGGTCAGGGGAGACATGATAACGACATATAAAATACTGCGTGGAATAGACAAGGTGGACAATTATTATTATTATTATAATCAAGGGGGAAGCGCTAAACCCGGAGGATTATACAGCGCCTGGGGGGGGATGTGGAAGGCATTCAGGCTTAATTCGGGGAACTGGAGCACAGATTCAATTCCCTAAATCAAGAGCCCCTCACCAACATCAAGGAACCTTCCACAAGGTGGACAAGGACAGGATGTTCCAGGGAGGGGACACAGAAACAAGAGGCCACAATTGGAAGTTGAAGACACAAATGAGTCAGAGAGATAGTAGGAAGTATTTCTTCAGTCATAGAGTTGTAAGGCAGTGGAATTGCCTAGAAAATGACGTAGTGGAGGCAGGAACCATACACAGTTTTAAGACGAGGTTTGATAAAGCTCATGGAGCGGGGAGAGAGAGGGCCTAGTAGCAACCGGTGAAGAGGCGGGGCCAGGAGCTAGGACTCGACCCCTGCAACCACAAATAGGTGAGTACAAATAGGTGAGTACACACACACACACACAAGGGATCAGGAGCTGTGATTTGGCTCATGCAACCACAAATAGGTGAATACACTCATACACACATATGGGTCCTGAAAGAGGGAGAAGAGGCACTAACAACAGTCTTCAACACTGTCGAAACAAGGGAACTACCTGAGGTATGGAAGACGTAATATGTAGCCCCAATTTTTAAGAAGGGAAAAAGACAGGTAGAATTAAACTACAGACCAGTGTCAATGACATGTTAAGTATACTTATACCTACATATTGACTAACGAAAAACCTACAAATTGCTCAAGTAAACCCACGAGTTTACTAGCGAATTTACATATATATTAATAAAACACGTCAAATTATGTTCTTTATTTCGCCGTCTGGCTGAGGTGCTTTGCAACCTAGAGAGAGAGGGGGCTCCCTTTCTGTTCTGACTGTCACCCGGTAGCTAGGAAGGGACAAGTAAGAACTATACCAGTGTCTAACTGACTGTTAAGAAACGTGTGTCAGTGTAGTGTGGAAGTGTGGATCATCTGTGTGGGTGTTAGTGTTGTATCTGGAGTAAGCTTATGCTAGGCTCTCCTTGTAAAAAAAGGAATAATTTCTTGGTCAGTACAGGTTGCATAAGTTTTAGGTGGAAACATGGAAGAGGTGCCTCAAGTGGAAGGAGAAGCACAAAGTCAAGATTGTATGTACGTTAACGGTGGATTGGGTAGGTTGTTTTGAAACGGAGGCGGGTCAGTACAACCTCCTCACAGCGAGTACACTGCCGGTCCAGTGACTTCCCGAGAAAAGGTGTAGTGATTTCTTTACCAAAGCAAGTGGTGGCCACCGCTCTCAGGCAGCTCAAGAATTCCCCGAGGTCGACTTAGAGAGCGTATCAACCTGGTCATTACCGAAGATGTTACGAAGACCAGATACCCAAATCAAGGTAATGGAGCTGACACATGAGTTTTGTTTATTAATGATATTATCCAGTAACTCGTGTCAGTAACACCAGACTGTAGAGGTGTCAGCGCAGACATGGAATCGGATAAAATAACGAAACTAATCAGTTTCTTAATTAGTTCAAATGTATAACTCGGTCTATGGCATAAAGTTCGGCAGAGGACATTGAAGAATGACTTGCAAACAGAACCTAAATGAACATTGAATCGACAATTCACTGGTACTTTTATACCCACATATTCACTTGTCTGAGGGAACGATCAGCAGAATGAAAACGTGCTCACATTCAGGTCGAATTCCACACACAAAATTAATTTATTGTTTTCTTAGTCTCCTTCCTTCATGCATTGACCAACTGTTTATTACACTTTATAATAATCATCACCAGCCATCTTTATTATTCAAGAATACTGTACACAAGGAAACGAACAAAATTTTTTTCTTTATTTTTAAGTAATGTGGACGAACTAAACTATCACAGCTCATGACCTGATACATTTTTATGTGAGTGGAATGGTAAGTCTCTGGTCATGCGACCGAGGCGCATGACCAGAGAGTCTACTCAGCTGGTCACCATAGGACGAATATCAGCGTCAGGAGAAATGTTCCCACTTCCGATGAACATAACACCACGGAACATGAGAACAGTCATGGAAAAGTGAGAGAGGTGATGAGTGACGCCTTTAAACAGCTAGAAAACTAGGGACTGTCAAAAATATTCAGATCTTCACCAATACGTGCACATACATACGTGCACATACATATGTGCACATACATACGGGCTCATACATACGTGCACATACGTGCACATACATACGTGAACATACATACGTGAACATACATACGAGAACATACGTGCACATACATACGTGCACATACATACGTGCACATACATACGTGCACATACATACGTGCACATACATACGTGCACATACATACGTGCACATAGATACGTGAACATACATACGTGCACATACATACGTGCACATACATATGTGCACATACATACGCGCACATACATACGTGCACATACATACGTGCATATACATACGTGCACATACATACGTGCAAATACATACGTGCACATACATACGTGCACATACATACATGCACATACATACGTGCACATACATACGTGCACATATGTTGCAACCCCTGAATGGGTTGCAATGATTATTATGTATATATATAATTATTACCTTTTCATATAATTTTATATTGCTTATATTTGCGATAATAGCTAAATCGTTAATGTATTGCTTTATATTGTTATTTGACGTAGCTTCCTTTGTTAGGTAGGATGTAACCTACTATGTGCTCAGTTCAAGTCTTGATTGTCTAACTACTGTAATTATCGCTCTTTGCTCGTTATTCTGCCGGCTTCTGTTGCTGGGCAGTACTATCCACGGAGCTATCACGTGATCGAGGGGGGGGTGTCCTCACCTCGCTTGAAGTATTCAGTCTGCTCTAGACTCTCTTGGTGGTTGGACAGATTGTCTGTCTCATTATTCTTGTTAGTTCTGTAGAACTCTGTTCACAGAACATTGTATAGACTTAGTGATTTTCGACGTTGTACTGAGGTTGTGTGACGCATAGACACTCTAATCAACTCAGGTCCTGAGCTTTAGCTTCTCACCTAACTTGTACTGGTATCTGTGTATTATCACAGTCGGGGATTTTCTTATGCTGAACTTAGATTCAGTAGTATGGGAGTTTTGTGACTTTTGTGGAGGATCTGCAGATGGTCCCTACTTAGTGTCGTTATATTATCTCCTTGTTCCTGATTCTGTGTAGCAGTTGCTTGTTATATTGCTATTGGGCTTAACATTCTTTTTATTGTTCAAGCAGACTGTTCTGGTTGCCAGTCGGTCAAGAAGTTAGTTTATTTGAGGACTTTGTCAGTCACTTGTTTAAGTCTAGTCGAGTCTTGAGACTTAGCGAACTACTTAGAGCACTTACACACATACATACTTACTTGTACATATTTGTAATATCTTATTAAATGTTAATGTACCAGACGGTACTTAAGAATTATAAATGTGATATGTGCTTTCAGCACAATAATATTGTACTCGAGAGATGTGATATTATTTTGATTACTGTGATTAATTTAATTTAATTTAATTTGATAATATACCTCTAGACTTAATAAATTTATTAAATTTTAATTTCTCTAGTTAGTAGCCTACCAGTTGTAATCCTGAAACACTATTGAATCATACTGAATTCTAATGGATAATTGGACAAGGATACTGACTACTTGTTACGAAAACCAAGTAACAGGCTGGATGCTAGAAGGGCAGTCCTTTCTAGTATTCACTGGAGATCTCTAAGCTTTTAGAATCGCGTTTTTTGTAACAAATGGGGGCATGTCCGGGATGCTCTTGATCCAAGGTGTTGGAGAAGTTGTCCAGTTTGACATACTAGTAACTCTATAGTCAAACACTTTGAGTACTTTCCTAATCTGAAGACTTTGAGTTTAGTCTTGTACAACATACCAGGTGGATGTATGTACCTGACTGAGTCTCTTGATCCAAGGAGATGGAAATACTGTTTATGAGTTCTAGCTCTAAGACAACCAACACTAAAATTCCTATTAGGATTATAGTTTCCCATAATCACTCTCTCGTAGTACATTTATTTTTGTGATGTATGCCAAAGTGAAACAGTTAATTGATACTCTGACTTTGTCTGAGTTAAGTACATTAAAACTTCAGACGTGTTGGCGAGTAGCCAAATATCTTGGTGTGACATATAACAGGAATTACACCGCAGAAACTGTCAGAGCGTTATTTAAAGATATATTGTTTCCTGCTCATACAGAGACGTCTGATTATGATTCAGATTCAGAAAGCCTAGTGTCACAATTAGGAAGTATGACTCTACTTGATGACGTAGAAGAAAGAGCAACTAAGGCAGAAGTGAGCCTAGTGTCTGAGCCTAGTGTAGCTCAGTTCTCGCTCACGCCTTCCCTCCTAACTGTCAGCTTGATGAAGCCACATACTAATACAGTGTATGCTACACCTGTATCTACTTATCCTAGACCAGATCTAGACTCTCTAGAGACGGCTGGACGAAGTGTCCGACCTAAGGACCGTCAAGACCACGTTAGATTCCTTACTCCTCCATTACCCACTGGTCCTATCTCTCAGGAACAGTTTGAGAGGTTTGAACGCCTCATTATGTTGCAGACTGCACAAATAGAGGCACAGAGGAAATTGAATGAAGAAGATTTCCAAAGAGAAAATGTTCGTCTGGGAAGACAACAGACTGATAGATCACAGGACACATTTAATGTGCAGAAAGCTGCATCCATGGTTCCTCAGTTTTTTGAGAGTGACTTAGACACCTATTTTGATGTGTTTGAGAACCAGGCACGTGCTATGAACTTTCCACGTAAGCACTGGGCAACATTGTTGCATACAGCTTTGACAGGAAGAGCTCAAACTTGTACTGCTGCTTTACCATTTGCCAAGTACATTAGTTATGACGCTGTCAAGCAAACTATTCTAGAGACATATAACTTGTTACCTGTAAGTTATCAAAGCGCATTTCGTACGTTACAACGACGACAAGATCAAACCTGTGTAGAGTTTGCTCGTGAGAAAAAAGTTGCATTTGAGAGATGGTCTAGAGCTGCTAAATGTAACAACTACGACAGTCTAGTTCAGTTGTTACTACACGAAGAGTTTAACAACTGTATGTCTGCTGACATACAAGAATATCTGATTGATCATACTACCTCGGATATTCTGGAAACTGCAGCATTAGCAGACAATTACGAAATTTCTCACAAACTTGTACGTACTAAAACACAGAGAAACAAGGTAACTAAAGATTGTCCTAGAAGTTGGCAACCTAAATCAGCTGCTCATTGCCGGCCTGATGTACCTGCTACTGTAACTTCTCGTACCTTTACCAGGAAAACTCACAATCCTGAATCTGTCTCTGTGGCTAGACAGAAATCTGATATCGAGAAGAAGAAAGTTAAATGTACCTATTATAACAGAAAAGGACATGTTAGAGAGTATTGCTATAAATTAGAAAGAGATGCGAGAGACAGTCGTGCGGCTGGCGCCCCCACACAAGTCGTATCCTCTTCAGAGCAACCAAGGCACCAAAATCCTAGTAATACCTCTGATCCTACTGTTTTAGATAATGTTACTCAGGACAGATGACTAGCGTCAGAAAGTGTATCTGACGAAAAGATTCGTTCAGCGATGAGTCCTTACTTTTCAAGAGGTAGAATAGGATTTGACGAATCACATCTAAGTGAGATAATTACTTTCAGAGACACTGGCAGTTATCTCACTTTATTAAGAGAAGATATACTGCCCATAACTGACGATACCTATTGCAAGATAGATGTATTGTTAGAAGCCTATGGAGGGGCTGTTATAAAAGTGCCTCTGCACAAAGTTTATATTCAAACAAGCTATTATACTGGTTATATTTCAGTGGGTATATCCAGTGGTGTATTTCCCATCAGGTCAGTGGACTTGTTGATAGGGAACGATATCCTTCATGCTGGTATATGTAAAGAACCACTTGTGATTGATAATAACACTGATGATAATTATGCCATTGAAGCTTGTAGAGAGAAACCTATTTTATTTCCTCTCAGCGCAGTTACTAGAGCTATGTCCAAGATTCAACAACCATCCTTGTCTCCTGTTGAGTTAGTTGATGACAATGATTTTTTTTTTTATATTTTATTTAAAAACTGCATATACATAATACATTGTATTACTTACAAAACAAACCACAGTGAAAATAAATAAAAAGTACATACAGTGACCTTCATACCTCTCCGAACATGAAATTAAACACCAACATTACAAAATAGTCAATAAACCAACCACATCCACTGTAACTTTATAGAAGTACTTAGTATTGATGACAATACATACATACACATACATATATTTACTCATATATATATATATATATATATATATATATACATATATATATATACACATACACACACACACACATACATATATGTTAATTAAATTAATATACAACTCAGATCGGTATACAGAACAAATACATATAGTTTACTTCCATGTCACAAGTACTTGGCTAAACAGGAGCACCATACCTAACACATACACCAGAATATTGAAAACCCAACCTTCCACATCCTTACAATACAGAATTTTATAAACAGAGCAAATACAATAATGAATATAGTATAAAATTAAAAACCATACTAGGTATTACAAAACCTCTAGTACACAATCCCGGTACATTTTAAGAACACCATAGATCAAGGCCATATTACAACCATATACATAACCCCACAACCATATACATAACCTATAAACCCTCCTTTTATAATAATCATTATTACCAGTGCAGACACAGCTGACACTTCTACCCCCCTCTCCCCGTTTGTACAGTCCCCGTTCTAAATAACATACATTGAATTATCCTAATGAAAGGTCATACCCTGACCTCATCAAACCTAAAAGTTGGTAGGGCTTGAACAAGACAAAAACACAAAATTCACAGACTAAAACAGATATGAAACATTACATTCCTAGACACATACACTGTAATAAGTAGAATTATATACACCACCAATATGATATCAAATATTAATGTTAACCATGAATTACAAACATTCAAAACATTTGCCTATAGTGTAGTTCACACTCAAATTACAAGATAATACACCACATGCCATAGTAGCGGTACAATACTAGGCTATGTAAATAATTTAAAGAACCCGAGACTTAAATAAAACCAGAGTAGTTATAAGACTAAGGCTGCTGTAATGTGCCAGTCCCAAAAGAACTGACACGTATCTCAGAAAAATTTTGTGTTGATACCAACGTGTCAATCTAATTACTTAAAAACGAGATCCTAAGGGCTCGGTATCCTGGCTTTCAAGGAAATTTTAAACCCAGTGAACATAACCATCAGGCTTAGAAAAGTAACCCTGGAAACCACACTTATATCTCACTATGACAAACATTCTCTTGAAACATGGCTTACCATCCATACCTAATTCTCACTACCTTCCTCTTACACACATCAGTTCCAGATAAACCAAAAACAACCCCCCCCCTTTACATCCCCCCATAAGGAGACCACTCCTTTGTCCATCCTCAGGGACCCCGCCCAAGGGAACCCACAGTGAGATTCCTATAACCTTCCGGGAAACTTTTTTCCCAAGACGCCCCATAAACCAACTTATTCCTACACTTCGTCCTATAGAATCTGGCCGCCAACGCTTTTATCCTCATATCACCCCTTAATCCCCTCATTCCCCATGAAATGTCCAGATAATCCACTATGATATACATTATAGCCCTTCCTACATCCCTAGACACTCCCCCTACATCCAGTAGTAAAGCCCTTAAAAGCGACAAACGACCCCCCCCCAACAGTCTGATAACCCCACCCATCCATGATCTCACCCCCTCCAAGGAGGTACAAAAAAAAACCACATGAAACGCCGTTTCAACATCACCACAAAACTGACAAAAAGCCTCTTCCACAAATCCCATACTACGTAACACCTCCTTGGAAGCCAGAATCCCCATGATAAACCTATATACTAATTCTCTTACTCTAGCCGGTATCCGCAGCTTACTAAAATCTTTCCAAATAACCCCCCAATCATACGTTGGATACACGGCTACCCCTTGCATAATTCCTTGACCTTTCACTACCCTCACCAACCGTTTCACTTTGATTTTATCCACCTGTTGCACTGTCAATAAAAATCTCAACATATCTTCACAAACCCTCAATTCCTTCCCACTCCACCATTTACGTGCCTCCTCCATAACTCTTCCTACTTTGACGCCCCTCACACCCCCTTCCCTCATATACCTCCCCTTGATATATACAGCCATGACTCTCAGTCCTAAAGTCAACAAACCTAAACCCCCTCTCCGCACATCCGTCATAACTACCTCCTTACTTAACCATGCCCTCCCAAATCCCCACACAAACTTCAGCACCCTCCTCTGCATTTCCACAATATCTCGTACCTCTAAGGGAAAAACCTCTGCCACCCCCCATACCTTGCTATAGACAAGTGAATTTACCACCACTACCCTCTGATGTAAAGCTAAGTCCCTCGCACTTAAACCTCCTAGTCTACTTAAAACCTTACCCTTGACAGACTCCGAATTTACCCTTCTGCATGCCTGCACTTCTGCCAAATACCATATCCCACATACCTTGATTCTGTCAACCACTGTCCATCCTAACCCTATCCCCAAGCCCCCCCCTATCCAATTACCGACCTCTAGTAACCTTGATTTCACCGTATTAACTCTCATTCCGGTATTCATACCAAACATCTGAATCACTCTTCCCACCCTCCTTAACTCCTCCTTACCCCTTAGCATAACAGTAGTATCATCCACATACCCAACGATGCCCCCTTTGCACCCCCCTTCCATCTCCTGATTGTTCATTACCCTCTCAACAGACTCATAAAAAGGATTCTGCACACACGCAAAGAGCAGCTGTGACATCGGACAGCCCTGTCTCAAACCTCTCTCCATTGGTACACTTTCACCCAACCTCCCATTGACCTGTACCCTCACCTCAGCCCCATCATACAGGGTGTTCACCCACCTCACTACCCCCTCCCGAAAACCCAACCTCTCTAAGCAAACCCCTAAGAAATCTCTGTCCACGCAATCATAAGCATTCACCCAATCTAAACCTAGTATTCCCCCTCCCGAACATCTCTCTAGAAAATCCCTAATCACACCATGTCCATCCCTCATCCTTCTTCCCGGAATTCCCAACTGTCCCCTATGTAACACTAAACCCAACACTTTCCTCATTCTGTTGCCCAAAACCTTAGCAAAAATCTTGTAATCCGAGCACATTAACGTAATCGCACGATAATCATTCAAAACTCGGCATTCCTTCTTTTTGGGCACTAAAACCGTGACACCCGTTCTTTGTGATTTCCCCATCCTCCCACTATTTAACATACAATTCAAAACCCCCACCAAACAATGCCGTACACTCCCCCAATGATACCTATAAAAATCGTTTGGTAGTCCGTCTATGCCTGGGGTTTTACCCTGGCACATCCCAAAAACTGCCTCCTCCACCTCCTCTACAGTAATACTACCCTCGATTCTGTTACTGTCCTGCTCACTTAATACTCTATTAAACCCTTCATCCCCAAACCGTCCCTCACCCACTCCCCTGCCATCCCTCCTCCACTTCTCCCTAAACCAAAAATCTGCATACAAACTAATATTTTCCGTGGTGGATAGGCCTTGACCCTCCTCAAAGCCACCCCCCCCTGTACCTACCTCAATATACGCCAAGGTGGTCTTCGCCTGCCGTTCCTTAAACCTCCTTAATACAAAACCCGATGGCCTATCTCCCCTTAAGACATCCTCCAACCCTGCCCTAACTCGAATTGCCTCAAATTTTTCATTGTGAATTTCCGCCAACCTATTTCGCAAACGTTCCATGTCCTCACTCCGCCCCACACGTTCCTCTGCATAACAGTCATTTAACTGACCCTCAAGATAATTTTGTAGGCCATAGCTCCACCTAGCCATCTCCTTACCCCGTACTTTAAAAAATTTCCCTATTTCAACTTTAGCCCTCATTTCCCACCAATCCAGCAAATCCATTTCCATATTCCTAGTCTCCCACAAGGATTTCCACCAATCTTCAAACCCCGTAGGTTCATCCTTTTCCCTAAGTAGCCTCACATTTAATTTCCAATATCCTGCATAAACCCTCACTATGCCATCTACCCTCAAATCTGCTATAACAGCACGATGATCAGAAAAACCCACATCGATAGTCCTCACCCTCTCCACACCTATGCCCTGCCTAACATAAATCCTATCTAACCTTGCCTCATATCCCCTACGAATAAAAGTGTGCTCCACTCCATATCCCCTACTTCCCACCACATCTACTGCTCCAACATCTCGCAAAACATCCCGCAGGACCCCCAAAACACAACCCGCCCCCCTCGGAACCACATCACCCTTCCTAATGACACAATTCCAATCCCCACCAATCACCGTAAAAGCAGGTAAACCTCTCAAGTGATATACCAGAACCTCGCGTACAAAATCCACCTTCACTCTAGTGTTACTAGTTGCTGGCATGTACACACCTACAAAACTAACCCTCCTGGCCCCCCAAAACCCATCCACCCTGACAACCCTCCCACCCCCCCCCTCCTCCCAACCCAGGATACGCAAAGGACTGGTCTCCTTTACCGCCACAGCCACACCTCCTTTCAACCTCAAAGCATCACATGTAAACAACCTATAACCTTTCAACAACAGCTCACATCCTAACCTATGGTTATGTTCCTGCAAAAAACAGACATCAATGCTAAATCTCCTCAAAACCCACTCTAACCATACCCTCTTGACCTCGTTTTTAAGACCGTTTACATTGAAAGTTACACACCTGAATTTTACAAGAAAGGCGGCTTACCCCTGTGCCGCTGAGGCTTACTTGGTCCTCCTTTCATAGGTCTCGGTTCTTCTCTATCAATCCCTCGTTCCTGCCCTCCAACCCCTCCCTGTCCCTTCCCACCTAGCTTCCCATTGCCCCCCCCTCCTCCCTGACTTGCCTTTGCAACCACAGCTGCCCACATCTTCTTCCCAGGCCTCTGCGCTGGTGTGAGGACCTCGTCCATGTCTGATGCCCCCGCTGATCTCTTGCGGGAGCTACCCTCTACATACATTTCTTCTTCAACCACATCTTCTTGATGGACCTCCACCACCACATTGCTCTCCTTTCGAACCTCACTCAAGTCTTCCTTACCCTGCTTCTGTTCATCCATCACCTTGTCATCACCTGACCTCACATCACTTTCCACACCAAGCACCGACTCTTCCAAAAAATCCTTCAGCACAGCCTCCAAAATCCCGTCCTGAGCTGACTCTGCATTATCTAACGGCCTGTCTGACGGCGATATTCCCTCCCCTCCCGTTTCCACTGGTAGTGTAACACACGTCTCCAAAACCACCTCTGCCCTGTCGACCTCCTCACTCCATAGGCCTGTACCCCGTCTTTCCACTTCATCCGTCATAACATCCGTGGCTTCTAATGGCGTATCCACAGCAGCTGTCTCCTGACGCCTAGGCTCCTGTCTCCTGGGGCATTGTGCCACCATGTGCTCATAAGAGTCACATAAACGGCACGTCTTCCTCTGCCCCGCATAGTGAACAAAAACCTGTGTTCTATGGTTACGCAATGTAACATATGATGGTATCGGTCTCCTCAGGGTCATTTTCAGTGTGCATGATCCTTCCGGCATCCCCTCATAAGGGCCGTCCCTCCACATTCCCATGCTCGTCGAGTGTACAGTTCCATAACCACTGAACACATCTTGGATGCTGTATGCTGTTGCCTCAAAAGGTACATTCCTTACCTTCACCCAAGTAAAATACTTAGACACATCATGCAAGCATACTTCCACTGCCGAATTGATACTCATCCGTCGTTCTTGAAATTCATCTACGATGGTAGAGTAGAAGTCAGCCCTCATGAACTTCACGAAGACCCTTGACATTCCATTCAGTGCCACACCATACAGCTCTTCGTTGGGGATGCCATAACAGTCCCTGATAATGCTTGGCAGGAGAACGTTCATCGTGTCGTTGCTTAAAGTTCCTCTAACCAGCTGAATGCAGACAGTATTAATGCGCCGGTACAGTCGGTCCGCCATCTTGGCGCTAATACTATGTTTTCCTCACCAGGTGGCGTGCAAGAGAACCAGTAGAAGCGTCCTCTCTCCCCGCAGGTCGAGAGACGAATGACAATGATTTGGGCTTGAATATGTTGTTTAGTGGCGCTCTGTGCCCCGGATCATTAACACTGACTCCCCCCGGTCATCAACCTAGTCAGGACACTACTGATGTTAAATTTCTAACTCATGATGATTTAATCAAGGATCAGTTTGTTGATCAGTCACTGGAAAGACTGAGAGATATAGCAGTTACTGAGAGTGAAGCAAAGGATCTCGATAATTGTTACTATTATAGTAACGGTGTACTTATTATTATTAAAGATTCCAGGTATTCTCCGGCCCGGGCCTTTTCCAAGTGGTGGCCCGGCCAACGGTGTACTGATGGAGAAAAATACATGTAAGTTGTCAGATGATAGTGTTTCCACCACAGTCAAGCATCTCGTAGTGTTACCAGATACATTTCGTGAACAAGCCATTGATTTTGCTCACAATAGTCCCATAGGAGGACATTTGGGTGTCAAGAAGACACTCGGTAAACTGGCAAAACATTTTACTTGGCCAAAGATGAAGGAAACAGTAGCTGATCATGTGCGACGTTGCCACGTGTGTCAAGTGACAGGCAAGCCAGCGCACACACCTCCACCTGCACCTCTCATTCCTATCACCGTGGATGGTGAACCATTCTCACGTCTTATTATTGATTTGTGTTGGTCCTTTACCTAGAACCAAACTAGGAAACCAATACTTATTTACTATTATGGACGCTGCAACACGCTATCCCGAAGCTATTCCTATGAGAAAAATTAATGCTCGTGCTATTGTGAGAGCGCTGATGAAATTTTTCTCCCAGGTTGGATTGCCACGAGAGATACAATCAGATCAGGGATCTAATTTCACTTCTAAGATCTTACGAGAAGCATTATCCCATCTAGGAATAAAGTCTGTACTTTCAACCAGTTATCATCCACAGTCACAAGGGGCTCTAGAGAGATTTCATCAGACACTGAAGTCCATGATGAGAGCTTATTGTGAACATTTTTCTAGAGACTGGGATGAGGGTATACCTTTTCTTCTGTTCGCTATGAGAGAAAGTGAGCAAGAAAGTCTCGGATTTAGTCCATTTGAATTAATATTCGGACACTAAGTGCGTGGTCCTCTCGCAGTGTTGAAAGACGTGTGGACAGGAAAATCAAATCCATCATTGAGTACTTCACCTAGAATGAAGCAAAATTATGACAAGCGTGCTGTCTCTCGTTCTTTTAAACCAGGAGATAAGGTGATGGCTCGGAAATTAGTACCAGGTCATGCTCTACAAGCCAGGTATGATGGTCCCCTGGAAGTAGTGAAAAAGCTTAGCGACGTAAATTATTTGGTACGTACGCCTGGGAAAAAGAAACCTAATCATGTGTACCATGTTAACCAGCTTAAGGCATATTACGCTAGTCCTCTACCTACTACTTCTATTCTTCCTAGGACAGAGGAAGAAAACGTCAGTCTACCTGACATCTCTAGAGGTATAGAGGTTCGTTTAGAAAATTCAGTGACTCTACAATCACTAGACGATTTTCTTAGTAATCTTGGAATTGATAAAGCTGGTGATATTAAAAACATGATTTTGCATTTCCCTGAATTGTTCGGTGATGTTCCTAAACATTGTACTCTGGGTGTACATGACGTTGATGTACAGGGAGCATTACCCATTAAGCAATCACCATATAGAATGAGTCCAACGAAGCATAAAGCATTGAGAGAAGAGGTTGATTTTCTGTTATCTCACGGACTTATTGAGCGCAGTAAAAGTCCATGGGCATCTCCCTGTATTTTAGTGCCTAAACCTGACGGTAGTTTCAGGATGTGCACTGATTACAGGAAAGTGAACTCTGTCACCTTGCCTGATGGTTATCCTCTACCTCGCATTGACGACCTTATTGACCGTGTGTCAGGAGCCCAGTTTGTCAGCCGTTTAGATCTCTTACGAGGCTATTATCAAGTCCCGCTTACTGAACGTGCTCAAGAAATATCTGCTTTTACTGTTCAAGATGGATTGTTTAACTACCTCGTCACCCCCTTCGGCCTATGTAACGCAGCTTCTTCATTCCAGCGTATAATGAACGAGTTGACTCACAACTTAGGAGTAGAAGCCTACCTTGACGACTTAGTTGTGTACAGTGACGAGTGGGAACAGCACTTGACGCGTCTCAAAGCATTGTTTGAGAGACTGGCGCACTACAACTTCACTGTTAAGTTAGCTAAATGTAGTTTTGGTCAAGCCAAGATTACCTATCTAGGCTTTTGTATCGGCCAAGGTGAGGTTGCTCCTATTGAGGCTAAGGTTCGTGCAATTTCTGAGTTTCCAGTGCCACAGGATAGGAAGGGAGTACAGAGATTCCTGGGTATGGCAGGATATTATCGCAGGTTCTGTCCAAACTTTTCTCAGATTGCAGCTCCTCTCACTGAGCTTACTAGTAGTAAAGTTCAGTTCACCTGGACTAGAGATTGTTCAGACTCGTTCAAAAGGTTGAAGCGCTTGCTATCCTCTGCTCCTGTGTTGAAAAGTCCTAATTTCAATCTTCCCTTCTTTTTACATATAGATGCGAGTGGTTATGCAGTGGGCGCTGTGCTGCTCCAACAGTCAACATCCAATGACATTCTCCATCCTATATGTTACTATTCATCTAAGCTTAAACGACACCAGAAAAATTATGCCACTATTGAGAAAGAGGCTCTAGCTCTTGTGGTGTCCTTGGAACATTTTGACGTGTATTTGGGCACTTCCCCATTTAAAATTAACGTTTTTTCAGACCACAATCCACTCACTTATATTAACACTATGAAAGTAAAAATGCTAGGATCATGAGGTGGGCCCTCAGAATCCAACCTTATTCTATTAGTATAAAACACATAAGTGGTCATTGTAATGTAATTGGTGACGCTCTGTCACGTCCTTAATAATTATCAGTTACATTTAAAAATTAACGTAATTTTATGCCCAAATACCTTTTGTTACTTGCTATGTCAAATTCAGTAAAGTAACTTAATCCCTCCAGGTCATATTAACTATGTATACTCATGTCATGTCTAATTATTATATTTATATATTCACAGTATTGTTGTGTGTAAGGAGACATAAGCTGAGTGATGAGTGGGTAGTGTGGTGTGGGCGATGGTACTGTGTGACGCAACACTGTCCTGCCGCAGACCCCCCCCCCTCCCTACACACCTTAAGCTGTTTCATACTCAGATGTCCATACTACATAGCATTCCACAACCACTACTTAAGAGTGGAATGCAGTCTCCTCTACTATGATCGAGCCTCATCGTGTCAGGCTCATCTACGCTATCCTGTCTCTACACTGATGTACATAACCACGAGTATGCAGAGATACGATACTGTGTACTGCCCTAGTACTAGGGGCATATCCTAGTGACGGACGCTGTGAAATTGTAGAAGTGCTTGGCACAAGAGTGACTCCGATTAATATTTATATTAAATTGTATTGATATGAGTAATCAGTAATAATGTGAAAGACATTAACGCAACTCCTAGTGCGACCGTCTGTCGTGTTGGGGGGGGGGTGTTGCAACCCCTGAATGGGTTGCAATGATTATTATGTATATATATAATTATTACCTTTTCATATAATTTTATATTGCTTATATTTGCGATAATAGCTAAATCGTAAATGCATTGCTTTATATTGTTATTTGACGTAGCTTCCTTTGTTAGGTAGGATGTAACCTATTATGTGCTCAGTTCAAGTCTTGATTGTCTAACTACTGTAATTATCGCTCTTTGCTCGTTATTCTGCCGGCTTCTGTTGCTGGGCAGTACTGTCCACGGAGCTATCACATGATCGAGGGGGGGGTGTCCTCACCTCGCTTGAAGTATTCAGTCTGCTCTAGACTGTCTTGGTGGTTGGACAGATTGTCTGTCTCATTATTCTTGTTAGTTCTGTAGAACTCTGTTCACAGAACATTGTATAGACTTAGTGGTTTTCGACGTTGTACTGAGGTTGTGTGTCACATAGACACCCGAAACATCTCAGGTCCTGAGCTGTAACTTCTCACTTAACTTGTACTGGTATCTGTGTATTATCAGAGTCGGGGATTTTCTTATGCTGAACTTAGATTCAGTAGTATGGGAGTTTTGTGACTTTTGTGGAGGATCTGCAGATGGTCCTTACTTAGTGTCGTTATATTATCTCCTTGTTCCTGATTCTGTGTTGCAGTTGCTTGTTATATTGCTATTGGGCGTAGCATTCTTTTTATTGTTCAAGCAGACTGTTCTGGTTACCAGTCGGTCAAGAAGTTAGTTTATTTGAGGACTTTGTCAGTCACTTGTTTAAGTCTAGTCGAGTCTTGAGACTTAGCGAACTACTTAGAGCACTTACACACATACATACTTACTTGTACATATTTGTAATATCTTATTAAATGTTAATGTACCAGACGGTACTTAAGAATTATAAATGTGATATGTGCTTTCAGCACAATAATATTGTACTCAAGAGATGTGATATTATTTTGATTACTGTGATTAATTTAATTTAATTTAATTTGATAATATACCTCTAGACTTAATAAATTTATTAAATTTTAATTTCTCTAGTTAGTAGCCTACCAGTTGTAATCCTGAAACACTATTGAATTATACTGAATTCTAATGGATAATTGGACAAGGATACTGACTACTTGTTACGAAAACCCAGTAACAGGCTGGATGATAGAAGGGCAGTCCTTTCTAGTATTCACTGGAGATCTCTAAGCTTTTAGAATCGCGTTTTTTGTAACAACATACATACGTGCACATACATACGTGCACATACGTACGTGAACATACATACGTGAACATACATACGTGCACATACATACGTGCACGTACATACGTACATACGTGGACAGGCTGCAGACCTGGTCCAGCAATTGGCTCCTGGAGTTCAATCCCACCAAGTGCAAAGTCATGAAGATTGGGGAAGGGCAAAGAAGACCGCAGACGGAGTACAGTCTAGGGGGCCAGAGACTACAAACCTCACTCAAGGAAAAAGATCTTGGGGTGAGTATAACACCAGGCACATCTCCTGAAGCGCACATCAACCAAATAACTGCTGCAGCATATGGGCGCCTGGCAAACCTCAGAACAGCATTCCGACATCTTAATAAGGAATCGTTCAGGACCCTATACACCGTGTACGTTAGGCCCATATTGGAGTATGCGGCACCAGTTTGGAACCCACACCTAGCCAAGCATGTAAAGAAACTAGAGAAAGTGCAAAGGTTTGCAACAAGACTAGTCCCAGAGCTAAGAGGTATGTCCTATGAGGAGAGGTTAAGGGAAATCAACCTGACGACACTGGAGGACAGGAGAGATAGGGGGGACATGATAACGACTTACAAAATACTGAGAGGAATTGACAAGGTGGACAAAGACAGGATGTTCCAGAGACTGGACACAGTAACAAGGGGACACAGTTGGAAGTTGAAGACACAGATGAATCAAAGGGATGTTAGGAAGTATTTCTTCAGCCACAGAGTAGTAAGGAAGTGGAATAGTTTGGGAAGCGATGTAGTGGAGTCAGGATCCACACATAGCTTTAAGCAGAGGTACGATAAAGCTCATGGTTCAGGGAGAGTGACCTAGTAGCGACCAGTGAAGAGGCGGGGCCAGGAGCTTGGATTCGACCCCTGCAACCTCAACTAGGTGAGTACAACTAGGTGAGTACATACATACGTGAACATACATACGTGCACATACATACGTGAACATACATACGTGCACATACATACGTGAACATACATACGTGAACATACATATGTGCACATACAAACGTGCACATACATACGTGCACATACATACGTGCACATACATACGTGCACATACATACGTGCACATACAAACGTGCACATACATACGTGCACATAAAAACGTGCACATACATACGTGCACATACATACGTGCACATACATACGTGAACATACATACGTGCACATACATACGTGAACATACATACGTGCACTTACATACGTGAACATACATACGTGAACATACATACGTGCACATACATACGTGAACATACATACGTGCACATACAAACGTGAACATACATACGTGCACATACATACGTGCACATACATACGTGCACATACATAGGTGAACATACATACGTGAGCATACATACGTGCACATACATACGTGCACATACATACGTGAACATACGTGCACATACATACGTGCACATACATACGTGCACATACATACGTGAACATACGTGCACATACATACGTGCACATACATACGTGCACATACATACGTGCACATACATACGTGAACATACATACGTGAACATACATACGTGCACATACATACGTGAACATGCATACGTGCACATACATACGTGCACATGCATACGTGCACATACATACGTGCACATACATTCGTGAACATACATATGTGCACATACGTACGTGCACATACATACGTTAACATACATACATGCACATAAATACGTGCACATACATACGTGAACATACATACGTGCACATACATACATGCACATACATACATGAACATACATACGTGCACATACATACGTGAACATACATACGTGAACATACATACGTGAACATACGTGCACATACATACGTGCACATACATACGTGCACATACATACGTGCACATACATACGTGAACATACATACGTGCACATACATACGTAAACATACATACGTGCACATACATACGTGCAGATGCATACGTGCACATACATACGTGCACATACATTCGTGAACATACATATGTGCACATACGTACGTGCACATACATACGTGAACATACATACGTGCACATAAATACGTGCACATACATACGTGAACATACATACGTGCACATACATACATGCACATACATACACGAACATACATACGTGCACATACATACGTGAACATACATACGTGAACATACATACGTGAACATACATACGTGCACATACATACGTGCACATACATACGTGCACATACATCCGTGCACATACATACGTGAACATACATACGTGAACATACATACGTGAACATACATACGTGCACATACATACGTGCACATACATACGTGCACATACATACGTGCACATACATACGTGCACATACATACATGCACATACATACGTGAAAATACATACGTGCACATACATGCGTGCACATACATACGTGAACATACATACAAGCACATACATACGTGCGCATTCATACGTTCTCATACATACGTGCACATACATACGTGAACATACATACGTGCACATACATGCGTGCACATACATACGTGAACATACATACGAGCACATACATACGTGCACATTCATACGTGCACATACATACGTGCACATTCATACGTTCTCATACATACGTGCACATACATACGTGCACATACATACGTGCACATACATACGTGAACATACATACGTGCACATACATGCGTGCACATACATACGTGAACATACATACGAGCACATACATACGTGCACATTCATACGTGCACATACATACGTGCACATACATACGTGCACATATATACCACAACTAACATACAAATGGTGTTAAAGGGAAATAATAATAAAGATTTTTATGTTGGAATAATTACCGAGCGAACAAAGTTACATTCTACCTCCACCACCACCTGGCTGGACCACCACCACCTGGCTGGACCACCACTACCTGGCTGGACCACCACAACCTGGCTGGACCACCACCACCTGGCTGGACCACCACCACCTGGCTGGACCACCACCACCTGGCTGGACCAACACCACCTGGCTGGACCACCACCACCTGGCTGGACAACCACCACCTGGCTGGACCACCACCACCTGGCTGGACCACCACCACCTGGCTGGACCACCACCACCTGGCTGGACCACCACCACCTGACTGGACCACCACCACCTGGCTGGACCACCACCACCTGGCTGGACGAACACCACCTGGCTGGACCACCACCACCTGGCTGGACCACCACCACATGGCTGGACCACCACCACCTGGCTGGACCACCACCACCTGGCTGGACCACGACCACCTGGCTGGACCACGACCACCTGGCTGGACCACCACCACCTGGCTGGACCACCACCACCTGGCTGGACCACCACCACCTGGCTGGACCACCACCACCTGGCTGGACCACCACCACCTGGCTGGACGACCACCACCTGGCTGGACCACCACCACCTGGCTGGACCACCACCACCTGGCTGGACCACCACCACCTGGCTGGACCACCACCACCTGGCTGGACCACCACCACCTGGCTGGACCACCACCACCTGGCTGGACCGCCACCACCTGGCTGGACCGCCACCATCTGGCTGGACCACCACCACCTGGCTGGACCACCACCACCTGGCTGGACCACCACCACCTGGCTGGACCGCCACCACCTGGCTGGACCACCACCACCTGGCTGGACCGCCACCACCTGGCTGGACCGCCACCACCTGGCTGGACCGCCACCACCTGGCTGGACCGCCACCACCTGGCTGGACCACCACCACCTGGCTGGACCACCACCACCTGGCTGGACCACCACCACCTGGCTGGACCACCACCACCTGGCTGGACCACCACCACCTGGCTGGACCACCACCACCTGGCTGGACCAACACCACCTGGCTGGACCGCCACCACCTGGCTGGACCGATACCACCTGGCTGGACCACCACCACCTGGCTGGACCACCACCACCTGGCTGGATCAAGACCACCTGGCTGGACCAAGACCACCTGGCTGGACCGCCACCACCTGGCTGGACCGCCACCACCTGGCGGGACCACCACCACCTGGCTGGACGAACACCACCTGGCTGAACCACCACCACCTGGCTGGACCACCACCACCTGGCTGGACCACCACCACCTGGCGGGACCACCACCACCTGGCTGGACCACAACCACCTGGATGGACCAACACCACCTGGCTGGACCAACACCACCTGGCTGGACTAACACCACCTGACTGGACAACCACCAACTAGCTGGACCACCACCACCTAGCTGGACCACTACCACCTGGCTGGACCACCACCACCTGGCTGGAGCACCACCACCTGGCTGGACCACCACCACCTGGCTGGACCACCAATACCTGGCTGGACCACCACCACCTGGCTGGACCAACACCACCTGGCTGGACCAACACCACCTGGCTGGACCACCACCACCTGGCTGGACCACCTCCAACTAGCTGGACCACCACCACCTGCCTGGACCACCACCACCTGGCTGGACCACCACCACCTGGCTGGACCACCACCACCTGGCTGGACCACCACCACCTGGCTGGACCACCACCCCCTGGCTGGACCAACATCACCTGGCTGGACCGCCACCACCTGGCTGGACCAACACCACCTGGCTGGACCAACACCATCTGGCTGGACTACCACCACCTGGCTGGACCAACACCACCTGGCTGGACCACCACCACCTGGCTGGACCACCACCACCTGGCTGGACCACCACAACCTGGCTGGACCACCACCACCTGGCTGGACCACCACCACCTGGCTGGACCACCACAACCTGGCTGGAGCACCACCACCTGGCTGGACCACCACCACCTGGCTGGACCACCACCTGGTTTTTAGATGAATATAAACAAGGTGAAATGTAAAAAAACGTAAGAGAACATTTTAATTCCTCTGATGGCCCTGTGGGTTGTGTGGTGGGTTGTGTGGTGGGTTGTGTGGTGGGTTGTGTGGTGGGTTGAGTGGTGGGTTGTGTGGTGGGTTGTGTGGTGGATTGTGAGGTGGGTTGTGTGGTGGGTTGTGTGGTGGGTTGTGAGGTGGGTTGTGTGGTGGGTTGTGTGGTGGGTTGTGAGGTGGGTTGTGAGGTGGGTTGTGTGGTGGGTTGTGTGGTGGGTTGAGTGGTGGGTTGTGTGGTGGGTTGTGTGGTGGGTTGTGTGGTGGGTTGTGTGGTGGGTTGTGTGGTGGGTTGTGTGGTGGGTTGTGAGGTGGGTTGTGTGGTGGGTTGTGTGGTGGGTTGTGAGGTGGGTTGTGTGGTGGGTTGTGTGGTGGGTTGTGAGGTGGGTTGTGTGGTGGGTTGTGTGGTGGGTTGTGTGGTGGGTTGTGTGGTGGGTTGTGAGGTGGGTTGTGTGGTGGGTTGTGTGGTGGGTTGTGAGGTGGGTTGTGTGGTGGGTTGTGTGGTGGGTTGTGAGGTGGGTTGTGTGGTGGGTTGTGTGGTGGGTTGTGTGGTGGGTTGTGTGGTGGGTTGTGAGGAGGGTTGTGTGGTGGGTTGTGTGGTGGGTTGTGTGGTGGGTTGTGTGGTGGGTTGTGTGGTGGGTTGTGTGGTGGGTTGTGAGGTGGGTTGTGTGGTGGGTTGTGTGGTGGGTTGTGTGGTGGGTTGTGAGGTGGATTGCGTGGTGGGTTGTGTGGTGGGTTGTGTGGTGGGTTGTGAGGTGGATTGTGTGGTGGGTTGAGTGGTGGGTTGTGTGGTGGGTTGTGTGGTGGGTTGTGTGGTGGGTTGTGTGGTGGGTTGTGTGGTGGGTTGTGAGGTGGGTTGTGTGGTGGGTTGTGTGGTGGGTTGTAAGGTGGGTTGTGTGGTGGGTTGTGAGGTTAATTGTGTGGTGGGTTATGTGGTGGGTTGTGAGGTGGGTTGTGTGGTGGGTTGTGTGGTGGGTTGTGTGGTGGGTTGTGTGGTGGGTTGTGTGGTGGGTTGTGTGGTGGGTTGTGTGGTGGGTTGTGTGGTGGGTTGTGTGGTGGGTTGTGAGGTGGGTTGTGTGGTGGGTTGTGCGGTGGGTTGTGTGGTGGGTTGTGTGGTGGGTTGTGAGGTGGGTTGTGTGGTGGGTTGTGTGGTGGGTTGTGTGGTGGGTTGTGAGGTGGGTTGCGTGGTGGGTTGTGTGGTGGGTTGTGTGGTGGGTTGTGAGGTGGGTTGTGTGGTGGGTTGAGTGGTGGGTTGTGTGGTGGGTTGTGTGGTGGGTTGTGTGGTGGGTTGTGTGGTGGGTTGTGTGGTGGGTTGTGAGGTGGGTTGTGTGGTGGGTTGTGTGGTGGGTTGTGAGGTGAGTTGTGTGGTGGGTTGTGAGGTGGGTTGTGTGGTGGGTTGTGTGGTGGGTTGTGAGGTGGGTTGTGTGGTGGGTTGTGTGGTGGGTTGTGTGGTGGGTTGTGTGGTGGGTTGTGTGGTGGGTTGTGTGGTGGGTTGTGTGGTTGGTTGTGTGGTGGGTTGTGTGGTTGGTTGTGTGGTGGGTTGTGAGGTGGGTTGTGTGGTGGGTTGAGTGGTGGGTTGTGTGGTGGGTTGTGTGGTGGGTTGTGTGGTGGGTTGTGTGGTGGGTTGTGAGGTGGGTTGTGTGGTGGGTTGTGTGGTGGGTTGTGTGGTGGGTTGTGAGGTGGGTTGCGTGGTGGGTTGTGTGGTGGGTTGTGTGGTGGGTTGTGAGGTGGGTTGTGTGGTGGGTTGAGTGGTGGGTTGTGTGGTGGGTTGTGTGGTGGGTTGTGTGGTGGGTTGTGTGGTGGGTTGTGTGGTGGGTTGTGAGGTGGGTTGTGTGGAGGGTTGTGTGGTGGGTTGTGAGGTGAGTTGTGTGGTGGGTTGTGAGGTGGGTTGTGTGGTGGGTTGTGTGGTGGGTTGTGAGGTGGGTTGTGTGGTGGGTTGTGTGGTGGGTTGTGTGGTGGGTTGTGTGGTGGGTTGTGTGGTGGGTTGTGTGGTGGGTTGCGTGGTGGGTTGTGTGGTGGGTTGTGTGGTGGGTTGTGAGGTGGGTTGTGTGGTGGGTTGATTGGTGGGTTGTGTGGTGGGTTGTGTGGTGGGTTGTGTGGTGGGTTGTGTGGTGGGTTGTGTGGTGGGTTGTGTGGTGGGTTGTGTGGTGGGTTGTGTGGTGGGTTGTGTGGTGGGTTGTGTGGTGGGTTGTGAGGTGGGTTGTGTGGTGGGTTGTGAGGTGGGTTGTGTGGTGGGTTGTGTGGTGGGTTGTGTGGTGGGTTGTGTGGTGGGTTGTGTGGTGGGTTGTGTGGTGGGTTGTGTGGTGGGTTGTGAGGTGGGTTGTATGGTGGGTTGTGTGGTGGGTTGTGTGGTGGGTTGTGTGGTGGGTTGTGTGGTGGGTTGTGTGGTGGGTTGTGTGGTGGTTTGTGTGGTGGGTTGTGTGGTGGGTTGTGAGATGGGTTGTGTGGTGGGTTGTGAGGTGGGTTGTGTGGTGAGTTGTGTGGTGGGTTTTGTGGTGGGTTGTGAGGTGGGTTGTGTGGTGGGTTGTGTGGTGGGTTGTGTGGTGGGTTGTGTGGTGGGTTGTGTGGTTGGTTGTGAGGTGGGTTGTGAGGTGGGTTGTGTGGTGGGTTGTGAGTTGGGTTGTGTGGTGGGTTGTGTGGTGGGTTGTGTGGTGGGTTGTGGGGTGGGTTGTGTGGTGGGTTGTGTGGTGGGTTGTGTGGTGGGTTGTGAGGTGGGTTGAGTGGTGGGTTGTGAGGTGGGTTGTGTGGTGGGTTGTGTGGTGGGTTGTGTGGTGGGTTGTGTGGTGGGTTGTGTGGTGGGTTGTGTGGTGGGTTGTGTGGTGGGTTGTGTGGTGGGTTCTGAGTGGTGGGTTGTGAGGGGTGGGTTGTGTGCTGGGTTGTGAATGGTGGGTTGTGTGGTGGGTTGTGAGTGGTGGGTTCTGAGTGGTGGGTTGTGAGTGGTGGATTGTGAGTGGTGGGTTGTGAGTGGTGGGTTGAGTGGTGGGTTGTGAGTGGTTTGTTGTGTGGTGGGTTGTGTGGTGGGTTGTGTGGTGGGTTGTGTGGTGGGTTGTGTGGTGGGTTGTGTGGTGGGTTGTGAGGTGGGTTATGTGGTGGGTTGTGTGGTGGGTTGTGTGGTGGGTTGTGAGGTGGTGTGTGGTGGGTGTGTGGTGGGTTGCGTGGTGGGTTGTGAGGTGGTTGTGGGTTGTGAGTGGTGGTGGGTTGAGTGGTGGGTTGTGTGGTGGGTTGTGTGGTGGGTTGTGTGGTGGGTTGTGTGGTGGGTTGTGTGGTGGGTTGTGTGGTGGGTTGTGTGGTGGGTTGTGTGGTGGGTTCTGAGGTGGGTGGTGTGGTGGGTTGAGCGTGGTGGGTTGTGTGGTGGGTTGTGTGGTGGGTTGTGAGGTGGGTTGTGTGGTGGGTTGTGTGGTGGGTTGTGTGGTGGGTTGTGTGGTGGGTTGTGTGGTGGGTTGTGTGGTGGGTTGTGTGGTGGGTTGTGAGGTGGGTTGTGTGGTGGGTTGTGTGGTGGGTTGTGAGGTGAGTTGTGTGGTGGGTTGTGAGGTGGGTTGTGTGGTGGGTTGTGTGGTGGGTTGTGAGGTGGGTTGTGTGGTGGGTTGTGTGGTGGGTTGTGTGGTGGGTTGTGTGGTGGGTTGTGTGGTGGGTTGTGTGGTGGGTTGCGTGGTGGGTTGTGTGGTGGGTTGTGTGGTGGGTTGTGAGGTGGGTTGTGTGGTGGGTTGATTGGTGGGTTGTGTGGTGGGTTGTGTGGTGGGTTGTGTGGTGGGTTGTGTGGTGGGTTGTGTGGTGGGTTGTGTGGTGGGTTGTGTGGTGGTTTGTGTGGTGGGTTGTGTGGTGGGTTGTGTGGTGGGTTGTGTGGTGGTTTGTGTGGTGGGGTGTGCGGTGGGTTGTGTGGTGGGTTGTGAGGTGGGTTGTGTGGTGGGTTGTGTGGTGGGTTGTGTGGTGGGTTGTGTGGTGGGTTGTGTGGTGGGTTGTGTGGTGGGTTGTGTGGTGGGTTGTGAGGTGGGTTGTATGGTGGGTTGAGTGGTGGGTTGTGAGTGGTTTGTTGTGTGGTGGGTTGAGTGGTGGGTTGTGAGTGGTGGGTTGTGTGGTGGGTTGTGAGTGGTTGGTTGTGTGGTGATGTGTGAGTGGTGGGTTGAGTTGTGGGTTGTGTGGTGGGTTTTGAGTGGTGGGTTGTGTGGTGGGTTGTGAGTGGTGGGTTGTGAGTGGTGGGTTGTGAGTGGTGGGTTGTGAGTGGCGGGATGTGAGTTGTGGGTTGAGTGGTGGATTGTGAGTGGTGGGTTGTGTGGTGGGTTGTGATTGGTGGGTTGTGTTGTGGGTTGTGAGTGGTGGGTTGTGTTGTGGGTTGAGTGGTGGGTTGAGAGTAGTGGGTTGTGTGGTGGGTTGTGAGTGGTGGGTTGTGAGTGGTGGGTTGTGAGTAGTGGGTTGTGAGTGGTGGGTTGAGTGGAAGGTTGTGAGTGGTGGGTTGTGAGTGGTGGGTTGTGAGTAGTGGGTTGTGAGTGGTGGGTTGAGTGGAAGGTTGTGAGTGGTGGGTTGTGTGGTGGATTGTGAGTGGTGGGTTGTGTGGTGGATTGTGAGTGGTGGGTTGTTAGTGGTGGGTTGTGAGTGGTGGGTTGAGTGGTGGGTTGAGTGGTGTGTTGTGTGGTGGGTTGTGAGTGGTGGGTTGTGAGTGGTGGGTTGTGAGTTGTGGGTTGTGAGTGGTGGGTTGTGAGTGGTGGGTTGAGTGGTAGGTTGTGAGTGGTGGGTTGTGTGGTGGGTTATGAGTGGTGGGTTTTGTGGTGGGTTGTGAGTGGTGGGTTGTGAGTGGTGGGTTGTGAGTGGTGGGTTGAGTGGTGGGTTGTGAGTGGTGGGTTTTGAGTGGTGGGTTGTGAGTGGTGGGTTGTGAGTGGTGGGTTGTGAGTGGTGGGTTGTGAGTAGTGGGTTGTGAGTCGTGGGTTGTGAGTCGTGGGTTGTGAGTCGTGGGTTGTGAGTGGTGAGTTGTGTGGTGGGTTGTGAGTGGTGGGTTGTGAGTGGTTGGTTTTGAGTTGTGGGTTGAGTGGTGGGTTGTGAGTGGTGGGTTGTGAGTGGTGGGTTGTGTGGTGGGTTATGAGTGGTGGGTTGTGTGGTGGGTTGTGAGTGGTGGGTTGTGAGTGGTGGGTTGTGAGTGGTGGGTTGAGTGGTGGGTTGTGAGTGGTGGGTTTTGAGTGGTGGGTTGTGAGTGGTGGGTTGTGAGTGGTGGGTTGTGAGTAGTGGGTTGTGAGTCGTGGGTTGTGAGTCGTGGGTTGTGAGTCGTGGGTTGTGAGTGGTGAGTTGTGTGGTGGGTTGTGAGTGGTGGGTTGTGAGTGGTGGGTTGTGGGTTGTGGGTTGTGAGTGGTGGGTTGTGAGTGGTGGGTTGTGAGTGGTGGGTGATGAGTAGTGGGTTGTGTGGTGGGTTGTGAGTGGTGGGTTGTGAGTGGTGGGTTGTGAGTGGTGGGTTGTGTGGTGGGTTGTGAGTGGTGGGTTGTGTGGTGGGTTGAGTGGTGGGTTGTGAGTGGTGGGTTGTGTATTGGGTTGAGTGGTGGGTTGTGAGTGGTGGGTTGTGAGTGGTGGGTTGTGAGTGGCGGGTTGTGAGTGGTGGGTTGTGAGTGGTGGGTTGTGGGTGGTGGGTTGTGAGTGGTGGTTTGTGAGTGGTGGGTTGTGAGTGATGGGTTGTGTGGTGGGTTGAGTGGTGGGTTGTGAGTGGTTGGTTGTGTAGTGGGTTGATTGGTGGGTTGTGAGTGGTGGGTTGTGAGTGGTGGGTTGTGAGTGGTGGGTTGTGAGTGGTAGGTTATGAGTGGTGAGTTGTGAGTGGTGGGTTGTGAGTGGTGGGCTGTGTGGTGGCTTGTGAGTGGTGGATTGTGAGTGGTGGGTTGTGAGCGGTGGCTTGTGAGTGGTGGCTTGTGAGTGGTCGGCTGTGTTGTGTCTTTTGAGTGGTGGGTTGTGAGTGGTGGGTTGTGAGTTGTGGGTTGTGAGTGGTGGGTTGTGAGTGGTCGGTTGTGAGTGGTGGGTTGTGAGTGGTGGATTGTGAGTGGTGGGTTGTGTGGTGGGTTGAGTGGCGGGTTGTGAGTGGTGGGTTGTGTGGTGGGTTGAGTGGTGGGTTGTGAGTGGTGGGTTGTGAGTGGTGGGTTGTGAGTGGTGGGTTGTGAGTGGTGGGTTGTGAGTGGTGGGTTTTGAGTGGTGGGTTGTGTGGTGGGTTGAGTGATGGGTTGTGAGTGGTGGGTTGTGTGTTGGGTTGATTTGTGGGTTGTGAGTGGTGGGTTGTGAGTGGTGGGTTGTGAGTGGTGGTTTGTGAGTGGTGGGTTGTGAGTGGTGGGTTGTGAGTGTTGGGTTGTGAGTGGTGGGTTGTGAGTGGTGGGCTGTGTGGTGGCTTGTGAGTGGTGGGCTGTGTGGTGGCTTGTGAGTGGTGGGTTTTGAGTGGTGGCTTGTGAGTGGTGGTCTGTGTGGTGGCTTGTGAGTTGTGGGTTGTGAGTGGTGGGTTGTGAGTGGTGGGTTGTGAGTGGTGGGTTGTGAGTGGTGGGTTGTGTGTGGTGGGTTGTGAGTGGTGAGTTGTGTGGTGGGTTGTGAGTGGTGGGTGATGAGTGGTGGGTTGTGTGGTGGGTTGTGAGTGGTGGGTTGTGAGTGGTGGGTTGTGAGTGGTGGGTTGTGAGTGGTGGGTTGTGAGTGGTGGGTTTGTTAGTGGTGGGTTGTGAGTTGTGGGTTTTGTGGTGGGTTGTGAGTGGTGGGTTGTGAGTGGTGGGTTGTGAGTGGTGGGCTGTGTGGTGGCTGTGAGTGGTGGGTTGTGTAGTGGGTTGTGAGTGGTGGGTTGTGAGTGGTGGGTTGTGAGTGGTGGGTTGTGAGTGGCGGGTTGTGAGTGGTGGGTTGTGAGTGGTGAGTTGTGAGTTGCGGGTTGTGAGTGGTGGGTTGAGTGGTGGGTTGTGAGTGGTGGGTTGTGAGTGGTGGCTTGTGAGTTGTGGGTTTTGAATGGTGGGTTGTGAGTGGTGGGTTGTGAGTGGTGGGTTGTGAGTGGTGGGTTTTGAATGGTGGGCTGTGAGTGGCTGGGAATGAGTTAATGTGCTTGTGGTCGGTTGGTGGGTTTGAAGGTGGGTTGGTGGGTCTGAGGGTGGGTTGGTGGGTCTGAAGGTGGGTTTTTGGGTCTGAGGGTGGGTTGGTGGGTCTGAAGATGGGTTGGTGGGTCTGAGGGTGGGTTGGTGGGTCTGAGGGTGGGTTGGTGGGTCTGAGGGTGGGTTGGTGGGTCTGAGGGTGGGTTGGTGGGTCTGAGGGTGGGTTGGTTGGTCTGAGGGTGGGTTGATGGGTCTGAGGGTGGGTTGGTGGGTCTGAGAGTGGGTTGGTTGGTCTGAGGGTGGGTTGGTGGGTCTTATGGGGGTGGAGTCGGAGACTGGATAATACTTGGAGAAGGACTTTTTTATTTATTAAATTTGGATGATGTCTGGCGGACGTTCATGGGAGTAGAGTGAAGGATGTGCCTGGGAGTAGTCTGATGGATGTGCATGGGAGTTTACTTAAGGATGTGCATGGGAGTAGTCTGCAGCATGTACATGGGATTAATATAAAGGATGTGCATGGGAGTAGACTGAAGAATGTGCATAGGAGTAGTCTGAAGGGTGTGCATGGGAGTAGACTGAAGGACGTGCGTGGGAGTAAACTGAAGGACGTTCATGGGAGCAGTCTACACGTACACTTGTTCATACCACTATACTGTTTGACCTTCAACATTGTACCGCTGCAATGTTGCAGACCTGGCTTAAATATATCCATATTTTTACACGAGAAAAGAAATGATTTAAAAAAAAATATGGGGAGAGGTATTTTTCCATGGCATTAATGGTACAAGTCAGAGGTTGTCTTTCAAGGGGTTCTGAAGTTTTTAATGATAACAGACCACCAGTAGATCGCCAATGTTTGCCACACCACCTTCACCAGACTGGAAATTTTTATCCTCACCAGTCCTATTACGTACCAGTATGACTTCAAAAGATGTCACTAACTTGATTTTACGTTACATCTAGATAACTAGCAACAGAACAACTGAAAGAAAATAATAAGAATTTTATGATATTTATTTATAGAAAACGGTAAATAGTTCAGAGACCGAGTCCCATACTCCCATTATTTGGTTAACATACCCAAATTATTTGGTTCCCATTCCCTTATTATATTATTTGGTTCCCATTCCCCTATTATATTATTTGGTTCCCATACCCTCTAGTGGTTTGGTAATACCCCAATTATGAACCCCTGATGTAAATGTTATGGCTATTATAGTGATGTAAAGAGCTTTGTGCTACGAGAGCAAAAGACTGGGCAACATCATCCCAGTGAAGAGCAGTAGCTCCTGATCAGGGACGCTACTCGAGAGTATGGTTGAAAAATTACAGCCACCAGGCGAGCCACAGGGATGGCAGACAACATTTGCTTAATACAAAACCACTGATGAAGTTGACTGAACTGCTCCCTGACACACTGCAAGTGCACTCCAGGCAGGAAAATTTCACGTCACCTACACACACACACACACACACACACACACACACACACACGCACACACACACACACACACACACACACACACACACACACACACACACACGCACACACACACACACACACACACACACACACACACACACACACACACACACACACACACACACACACACACACCACGCACATACACACACGCACATACACACACACACACAGGACCCTGTACACCGTGTACGTTAGGCCCATATTGCAGTATGCGGCACCAGTTTGGAATCCACACCTAGCCAAGCACGTAAAGAAACTAGAGAAAGTGCAAAGGTTTGCAACAAGACTAGTCCCAGAGCTAAGAGGTATGTCCTACGAGGAGAGGTTAAGGGAAATCAACCTGACGACACTGGAGGACAGGAGAGATAGGGGGGACATGATAACGACATACAAAATACTGAGAGGAATTGACAAGGTGGACAAAGACAGGATGTTCCAGAGATTGGACACAGTAACAAGGGGACACAGTTGGAAGTTGAAGACACAGATGAATCACAAGGATGTTAGGAAGTATTTCTTCAGCCACAGAGTTGTCAGTAAGTGGAATAGTTTGGGAAGCGATGTAGTGGAGGCAGGATCCATACATAGCTTTAAGCAGAGGTATGATAAAGCTCACGGTTCAGAGAGAGTGACCTAGTAGCGATCAGTGAAGAGGCGGGGCCAGGAGCTCGGACTCGACCCCTGCAACCTCAACTAGGTGAGTACAACTAGGTGAGTACACATACACACACGCGCGCGCGCGCGCGCACACACACACACACACACACACACACACACACACACACACACACACACACACACACACACACACACACACACACACACACACACACACACACATACACACGTACACTAATGGATGGATGGGCAGAATAACTAATTTAGAATTACAGAAGGAAGGAAGGACTAAGAGAAAAATTATCAAGAGATTATATAACTCAGAAAAAAATGAAACAGATGTAAATAAAGATTACACTAAAACAAATGTAGAAAACACTAAAACAACAAACTAACATAATAAAGGAAAAAGACTAGACGAATCAAGAATTTGTAAAAACAACGTCAAGGTAAGTTAGCAAAGGACATAAAATGCTTGGAAGAGCATGAAACAAAAATTAAAATAGCTTTACCGCAATAACTAAACAAAAGACAGAACCAGAACAAGAGCTGCAACTAACTGAAGAGATCTCTGAAAATATTGAAAAAAAAGTCAGACACAACAACAGAGGAATTCACTGCTAGAACTAACAGTGATCTAGAAACTAAACAGAGGATCTCGGCTATGTTGGATCGTCTGATCACAAGACTGTTTTAACGACACTTAAGATCACAACAGAACGAGGTGAGGAGTCCATACTCACAGTCTGTCTATGGGAGAGGTAACTGGCCAGCCCTTTGCTCTGAGCTCGCCACCACCGATTGGAATGCTCTTCTCCAAGGGGATGTTGACAACCAAGTGAAATCCTTCACTGGACGCATCCTTAATCTACAACAAGAACACATTCCTCACCGGCAATACGTGGCGAAGCCTACAGATCAGCCTTGGTTTGGGTTTCGTTGTAGAGAGGCTGCTACTGCTAAGTACAAAGCATGGCGAAGGTATAAGAGACATCCTACCACCTATAACAGGAACTTGCACATGCAAGCCTGTAGGCATATGGGTGATGTTCAAAAGTGGGCCATTGCTAAATGGGAGGTGAACACAAAAAGAAAGCTAGCATCAGGTAGGGTAGGCTCCGAAACCTGGTGGTCCCTGGTCAAGGACAGACAAGGTTATCTGCCTGATGAACTCATTCCACCTCTAAATTGACAGGATGGGACCACCTCTCTTTGCCGAACACTTTGCTACCAAAATGCAAGTTCCTGATCCAGCAAGGAACCCTCATTGGCTAGCTGCAAGAACTGTGTCAAAACTGTCAGAGGTGACAATAAGGCGAGAGGAGGTGCTTTTCCTTCTTAAATCGCTTGACCAAGAAAAGGCTGTGGGCCCAGACAAGTTGAGCCCAAGATTGCTGAGAAGATGTGCAGACCAGCTAGCAGCACCTCTAACTCGCATCTTTCAGCACTGCCTAGTACAGTGTAAATGGCCCTCTCTGTGTAAACAGGCAAATGTAGTCTTTGTTCACAAAAAGAAGAGTAGAGCAGAAATCAGCAACTACAGACCAGTGTCACTCCTGTCAATCACTGGCACGATCCTTGAGACAATAATCTCAAGACAAATGACAGAGTTTTTTGACTACCACTCACTACTTTGTAACCGTCAACATGGCTTCAGGAAAGGTTACTCTGCTGCTGATCTGTTGTTAAACCTCTCCACTAAGTGGCACCAGTCACTGGATGAATCCCGTGACTGGACACTGCTGGTGCTTTCGATCGGGTGTGGCACAAGGGCCTCTTAGCAAAACTGCAAGCACTGGGAATTACAGGCTCTACGCTACGTCTCCTCAGTGATTACTTTCATGGTAGATCTCTAAGGTTAGTTCTCAATGGAACAGAATCAGCAAGACATCCTATTGGGGCAAGTGTTCCACAAGGAAGCGTGCTGGGACCATTGTTATGGAGTGTCTACTTCAATGACCCTCATCTCATCCCAGAATCCCTTGCATATGCAGACAACTGTACTCTGACGTTCACTTATCCAAGAGAAGAAATGCCAGCTGCTCTAAGCTACATCAATCACCAGCTAAGAGCTATATCAGCTTGGGGAAACCGATGGCAAGTAACATTTGCACCTGAGAAAACACAAATGATGATGATCTCTAGGCATCATGATGGTAATGCTGGTGCAGTAGTAAGTATGAATGGGAGGGTGTTGGCACCTGGGGAAGTTGATATCCTTGGAGTGAAATTTGATGAAGTCTAATTTCTTATGAAGTCACTGTATGGCAGAACGTTTCCCCAGTAAAGATAACCAAGTGTTGCAACTGTCTCTAATTTATCATCTAATAATGTACTAAGTAATGATCTAAGGATAAACTAAGTAATGATCTAAGAATGTACTAAAAGGAAGAAGATCTAAGAATGTACTAAGCAATGATCTAAGAGTGTACTAAGCAATGATCTAAGAATGTACTAAATAATGATCTGAGAATGTACTAAATAATGATCTAACAATGTACTAAGTGATGACTGTAATATGTACTGTACGAACATGAGCGTTGACACATCAGCAATAAAAATGAAACACAACCAGCCTTCCCCTTAATATAAAAATCCTTGTTCTTCCTTTATATACATTTTAACATACTTCCAAAATATAAGTTTTCCTCTCCTTCCTCAATATAAATTTTCCTCCTCTTCCCTAATATAACACATGAGTTCCTTCCTCAGAATATATCATCCACTTATTTCCTAGCAGTTTTCTTGTTAAGTGCTGAACTCCTGTGGGTCACTAACTCACTCACTCACTCACACACATAAAGTTATCGTCACTCACATTCTGCAAACGGTAATGACTCACTCACTCATACGCAGGGTAACAAAGCGACTCTCAATCAACGACTCTCACTCAGCTACTCTCACTCATATTAACACAAAGCAATAAAGTGACACTGACACTCTTCAACAGGCACACGAGCTAGCTTCACTTGCTCAGATGTACGGAGGTATCAGATGTAGTGAGCAATCTAGAGAGGTGTTTGTGAGAGTGCCTGCCACAGTAGCAGCAGCAGCACCAGCAGCTGCGACGACACAGAGTCCTCAAGGAGATTACTTCAAGGAATGTTGGCCCATGTGTTGTACCTGGCCCTCCCTCCTAACACCAGTAGCTGTGGCCACACTGTTGGGTAATGGTAAGGGGCGAGGGGACGGTACTGGAGGTTGTGATGTGGGTACAGTACTGGAAGGAGAAGGAAGGGTACTGGAGGGAGAAGGAAGAGTATTGGAGGGAGAAGGAAGGGTACTGGAGGGAGAAGGAAGAGTATTGGAGGGAGAAGGAAGAGTACTGGTGGAAGAAGAGTATTGAAGGGACAAGGAAGAGTATTGAAGGGACAAGGAAGAGTACTGGAGGAAGAAGACAGAGTATTGAAGGGAGAAGATACAGTACTGGAAGGAGAAGATACCGTACTGGAGGGAGAAGATAGAGAGCTAGAGGAAGAAGATAGAGTACTGGAGGGAGAAGGTAGAGTACTGGAGGGAGAAGATAGTGTACTGGAGGAAGAAGGAAGAGTACTGGAGGGAGAGTCATTACATTTAGTTTTTATTTTGTCTCCGAAGCGGCTACTTTATTGTGCACCCCCCATACCCATCCTGTGGAGGGTAGTGAAAGAGCATATGGATGTACTAAAAGCCTAGGAACTAGGGCCCCAAAAGAGAGTGCGTCTGGATGAGGAAGCGCGGAAAGTTGAGGGGTAAAGTTGCCTCTCTCGTTGGAATATGAACCACCACATTCTTGGATGATCTGCCAACCCTCTTCACTCTCCAGCGTTCACACTTGCTCAAGAATATCCACTACATCAGCGACTAGTCATTCACTCCACGACTGTCTTGCGTTTATAATAACTTTGACGCAACAAACATCCATTTATAACAGCGTTGACACAACAAACATTCATTTATTACAACAGTGACACAACGGAAGTGGCACGTACATTATTGCAACAGTGACACAACGCAAACCTGTTCACATTGGCACGTACATTTACTACTTTTCTTACCATGCTCCCTCTGTCGAGAAAAGTGTTCTTATTTCTCTCTTTTTCTGTGCTCTTCGCATTTGTGACCCTCAGTACCTTGAATCGGAAATTTCCACTCTTCGTAATTCGTTCTCTCTTCTTGGCTACCCTTTCGATTTAATAACCTCTGCCTTCTCACGTGCTAAACGGACTTTCTTCTCTCCCAAACACTCTACTCGAGTGAAATCTCCTGTTCTCTGCCTTCCATATACTTCCAGTCTTTCTGATCTCAACAACTCTCTCCGTTCCTTAGACATCAGACTTACTTTTCGCTAAACTAACACCCTTCGCAGTACTCGTACCTCTCCTGTTATAGATGTCCTTGGTGTCTACTCAGTCTCATGCCTCTCTTGTCCTCTCCAGTACTTTGGAGAGACTGGCCGCTCTCTTTCTGACAGACTCAAACACACACACACACAACAGAGAATGGAAAAGGTACAGGAGGCATAGGACCCAGGAAAACAAGGAGATTAGTAGAAGAGCCAGAAACGAGTATGCACAGATAAGGAGGGAGGCCCAGCGACAGTATGAAAACGACATAGCATCGAAAGTCAAATCTGACCCGAAACTGCGGTATAGCCACATTAGGAGGAAGACAACAGTCAAGGACCAGGTGATAAGGCTGAGGAAAGAAGGTGGAGAACTCACAAGAAACGATCAAGAGGTATGAGAGGAGCTCAACACGAGATTTAAGGAAGTATTTACAGTAGAGACAAGAAGGACTCTGGGGGGACAGACCAGATGGGGACACCAGCAAGAAATACAGCAACAAGTGTTGGACGACATACATACAGATAAGGAGGAGGTGAAGAAACTGCTAAGGGACATCGATACCTCAAAGGCAATGGGACCGGACAACATCTCCCCGTGGATCCTTAGAGAGGGAGCAGATATGTTGTGCGTGCCACTTACCACAATCTTCAACACGTCCCTGGAAACTGGGCAACTACCTGAGGTATGGAAGACGGCAAATGTAGTTCCCATTTTTAAAAAAGGAGACAGAAAAGAGGCACTAAACTATAGACCTGTGTCATTGACGTGTATAGTATGCAAAGTTATGGAGAAGATTATCAGGAGGAGAGTGGTGGAGCACCTGGAACGGAACAAGAGTATAAATGCCAACCAGCACGGATTCATGGAAGGCAAATCCTCTGTCACAAACCTTCTGGAGTTTTATGATAAAATAACAGAAGTAAGACACGAGAGAGAGGGGTGGGTTGATTGCATCTTCTTGGACTGCAAGAAGGCCTTTGACACAGTTCCTCACAAGAGATTAGTGCAGAAGCTAGAGCATCAGGCGCATATAACAGGAAGGGCACTGCAATGGATCAGAGAATACCTGACAGGGAGGCAACAACGAGTCATGGTACGTAATGATGTATCACAGTGGGCACCTGTGACGAGCGGGGTCCCACAGGGGTCGGTCCTAGGACCAGTGATATTTTTGGTATATGTGAACGACATGATGGAAGGGTTAGACTCAGAAGTGTCCCTGTTTGCAGATGATGTGAAGTTAATGAGGAGAATTAAATCAGATGAGGACCAGGCAGGACTTCAAAGAGACCTGGACAGACTGGACACCTGGTCCAGCAAATGGCTTCTCGAATTTAATCCTGCCAAATGCAAAGTCATGAAGATAGGGGAAGGGCACAGAAGACCACAGACAGAGTATAGGCTAGGTGGCCAAAGACTGCAAACCTCACTCAAGGAGAAAGATCTTGGGGTGAGTATAACACCGAGCATGTCTCCGGAAGCACACATCAATCAGATAACTGCTGCAGCATATGGGCGCCTGGCAAACCTGAGAACAGCATTCCGATACCTTAGTAAGGAATCGTTGAAGACACTGTACAGCGTGTATGTCAGGCCCATACTGGAGTATGCAGCACCTGTTTGGAACCCGCACTTGATAAAGCACGTCAAGAAACTAGAGAAAGTACAAAGGTTTGCGACAAGGTTAGCTCCAGAGCTAAGGGGAATGTCCTATGAAGAAAAATTAAGGGAAATCGGCCTGACGATACTTGAGGACAGGAGGGTCAGGGGAGACATGATAACGACATATAAAATTCTGCGTGGAATAGACAAGGTGGACAAAGACAGGATGTTCCAGGGAGGGGACACAGAAACAAGAGGCCACAATTGGAAGTTGAAGACACAAATGAGTCAGAGAGATATTAGAAAGTATTTCTTCAGTCACAGAGTTGTCAGGCAGTGGAATAGCCTAGAAAATGACGTAGTGGAGGCAGGAACCATACACAGTTTTAAGACGAGGTTTGATAAAGCTCATGGAGCGGGGAGAGAGAGGGTCTAGTAGCAACCGGTGAAGAGGCGGGGCCAGGAACTAAGACTCGACCCCTGCAACCACAAATAGGTGAGTACAAATAGGTGAGTACACACACACACACACACACACACACACACACACACACACACACACACACAAACAAAATGTTATGTATGCCGACACCAAAACGCTCTTTTCTGTCGTGTTAAAGATCACAGTCATTCTATTTTCTAGTCTCCTGCTAAAACCATCTACCCTACTTCTGGCCTTCACAGTCGCCTTCTTGTTGAAGCATCTCTTATACACAACTTTCTTGTGTGTATCTTAGTCTTGGCTTTGTCTCTGTAGATGTCTTCCTTTCTCATTACACTGTCAAATTCTCCAAACTTCAGAACACTCGTGACTTGACCTAATCCTTTTTTCTCCTCCTACCTCTTCTCCTTTTCTATTTTTCGTATCTTTTATTTTTTCCTTTATTCTGGTTTAGTGTGTTCTGTCCTTCAGTTCTCCCCCCCCCCACATCCTGTGTTTGTGGTCCTACCCTTGCGGGTCCTTAGCTCTCCTGCAGTGCTCCTTTTTCTTGTTCTTAGACTTACTCCACTTCTGCTTCTGCTGCTATGTCTACCACTCCATTACTACTACTACTCTTGCTACTACCACTACTATTTCCTCCCTTCACCCTTCACTCCCCTTTCTATCTCTTGTGCCATTAAAACTACTCTCCCTATGAATGAACATTAAAATGGTATAAAATACCGACAGGTAGTTAGGTAAGACACATATGCAACAGTTAGGTATCTTTATTTCGAAACGTTTCGCCTACACAGTAGGCTTCTTCAGTCGAGTACAGAAAAGTTGATAGAAGCAGAAGATACTTGAAGACGATGTAATCAGTCCATCACCCTTAAAGTTTTGAGGTGGTCAGTCCCTCAGTCTGGAGAAGAGCATTGTTCCATAGTAGGAAACAATATGGAGATGAAGTGACAGGATGGAGCCTTATATAGCGCCAAGAGGTGAGACGTATTTCACTAGAAGAGGTAAGAACTCAGATGTTGTGAGGTCAGGTCCCTCTCAAATCCAGCCGTTCTCACTAGTGGAGGTTGTCGAAGTTGATTGCAGGTCTGTACCAAGATACCCTTGTGTTGCAGTGTCTGACAGAATGAACATTAAAATCTGTCCTACCTGAACCTAACAACCTGTCGGTATTTTATACCATTTTAATGTTCATTCTGTCAGACACTGCAACACAAGGGTATCTTGGTACAGACCTGCAATCAACTTCGACAACTTCCACTAGTGAGAACGGCTGGATTTGAGAGGGACCTGCCCTCACAACATATGAGTTCTTACCTCTTCTAGTGACCTACGTCTCACCTCTTGGCGCTATATAAGGCTCCAATTTGTCACTTCATCTCCATATTGTTTCCTACTATGGAACAATGCTCTTCTCCAGACTGAGGGACTGACCACCTCAAAACTTTAAGGGTGATGGACTGATTACATCGTCTTCAAGTATCTTCTGCTTCTATCAACTTTTCTGTACTCGACTGAAGAAGCCAACTGTGTAGGCGAAACGTTTCGAAATAAAGATACCTAACTGTTGCATATGTGTCTTACCTAACAACCACTACTCTCCCTACTTTCTACTACCAATACTATTCTACTACTACTTCCACTACCAGCCTTACCACTACCACTACTTTTTCTTCCTCTCTTTGTCCCATCCCTGTTCTTCTCGTCTATATATACTGGCTTCCTCACTATTTTGTGTTAATGTGACTTGTAAATGGTCCAAGTCGGACCGAAACGTCGTCGTAAGCTTCTTTCTCCTATGTGCGGGTTATTTGTGTATTCATTTATAACATTGTTACCACAACAAACATTCATTTACAGCAGGTTTAGCGAGCCTTGTCATCGCTGCATAGCCTCGTAGAGAAAAGATTCACCTCCAGAACAAGGAACTGGACATCAGTTACGAGAACATACAAAGAAAGACGAGAAAAATATTCTACGGTAGAGATGAGCTTCCACACTAAGAACTTCATAAGAAGTAGTCGACAATTTTTTTTTTTTAAAACGATAATAATCTCGAAGGAAACGTTGTTGAACTCAAGGCCTGTGCTGTATAGTGTGACCTTGTCCACTTAAGTATTATGTGGTAAATACTCAGAGAAGCCAGGAGACGAAGAGTTAAAGCCTGGTGGGTAAACAGGCTTGGTTGGGTTTTATAAAATACTTGAATATAATGAAGAGTTATTTACCTGGTAATTAATTACCTTGTGTCAGGTAGGGCGGATTACATCAGCTTCATTAATGGTAACGATGAGGCTTGTCTATACCCCCCTCCCACTCCCTACCCTCCCTCTTCTCTCTCTCTCACACATTTTACTTATCTCTTCTCATATATGTGTTTATTATTGTTCCCATATCACCATCAACCCGATTACCATTAGTCTGACTACTACCACCATCCCTCCAACCACAACAACCAACCACCCTACCACAACCACCACCAGTACCTGTACAAGTCTTTATTTACTTAGAATAAGTGTAAAGTATCAACACTCAATCTAGGAATGAAAATCATTAGTAAAACTTTAATTTATTTAAGTTAAGAAAACCAGTAATATTAAATTAAACCCACTTCAAATTCAGTCTCTAATTTGGACAACTCAGAAGTCACATGTGATTTTTTTTAAAGTTTGCATCATCCTGCCAGATGGTCTGAAACCCAAGTTATTGTCCTCAAAATTTCAAAAATGAAGAGGAACCTTAGCGAGTCAACCTTCATAAGACTTGATAATCATTCACTGTACAATATAAGCCAAGAGTTGTACAAGCTTGACCCTTATTTTGTTTTGGCCATTGTGTTAATTAAGATGTTTTATAAAACTGTTGGACTGCTAAAAATGCATGGGTTCTGCTCACTAATGTTGTCATTATAAACTCGATGTTAAACCAGCGTCTCCTCCACTAGTGTTTTTTTTTTACTATCTGCTATAAACTCATGTTCTTTTGCCAGATATTTCATTAATCTTTACCAAATCACTAGAAACTAGCACTTTCCCGGCACTACTCAAGATAGAAAGGGTCACACCAATACACAAAGGAGGTGACCCCATAGATGTAAACAACTACAGGCCAATGTCAAACTAACTGTTGCTATCCAAAATCTTCGAGAAATTTGTTCACAAGAGATTATATTCCTTTACAACAGTACAAAGCATCCTCAACCCCTGCCAACTTGGCTTCAGGAAGATCAAAAGCACAAGAAACGCAATTGTAAAAATGCTAGACCTGCTTTACACACCCCTTGAAAAAAAAATGAATATCCATTAGGGCTCTTTATCGACCTAAGGAAAGCTTTTGATACAGAAAACTACAGCATCCTACTCCACAAACTTGATCATTATGGCATATTTCAAATCCTACCTTACTAACAGGTATCAAATACGTCTCTATTAAGGACACAACCTCGTCAGTAAGACCGCTGGATACTGGAGTACTACAGGGAAGTGTCCTTGGTCCCCTGCTCTTCCTCTTATGCATCAGTGATCTTCCTAATATATCACAACGCCTTAAACCTATTCTCTTTGCTGACGACACGACTTACGTCATCTCCCACCCTAATCTTGCCTCACTCAACACTATTGTTAACGAAGAGCTTGTAAAAATATCGACCTGGATGACTGCTAATAAACTTACACTAAATATTGACAAAACATTATGTTTGGTCACAGAACAGGTGTTGCCCGGCTGAACATAACGATTAACAACACTCTTATTGCTAAAAGTAATGAGGGCAAATTCCTGGGCCTACACCTTGACAACAACCTGAAATTCAACACCAATATCCAACAAGATACGTTACTACGTACCACAATCAGTCCTACTCACACTAGACTATTCACTCATCTATCCCTACCTCACCTATCAGAACCATAAATTCTAATATTAACCCTGAACAAAAGCGATTTCTTGATAGTTGCAACAAGACCCATAAACACAATACCAGACACGTAAATCTCGTGTCCGGCTAAACCTCTACAAAAATTCACTGTACATAAAAGGGCCTAAAATCTGGAACTCCCTGCCTGAAAACTCTAGAACTGCAGACTCAAAACTACCGTTAAAAAATATTTCATCTCCCTAACACACCCCATCATCAGCTAACCAAATGAAAACCTCCTAATTCTTTTTTTTTTGTATCATAAACACATCCAATTTACACTTACACTCACCTAAATGACTGTAAATATAAAATTCCTAGCATAGTTGTCGCCTATTAAGTCTTAAGTTAATCTTAAGTTTGCCTAAGATACTCTCTAACATAGGAACTTTAACAGAAACAATGTATCATGCCAAGACGAAACCATACCCATTACTAAATTTACTAATTGTAATATTGTTAAATGTTTATACTACCTCGCTTTTATAAATATAATTATATATGTAATAATGTATGTTAAAATGTACTGCTCCATAACCTATATCAACATAGAGTAAGAATTAGTATCAGTCTGCTAACATATGAGCCACACGTTGTAAGCTTTGCAAGGAAATAATATTTTGATTTTGATTTTATCTTTTATTAAGGTACTATAAGCTCACTTTTCTTTTAATTATAGAAATGTATACATTATTTTTTCCTGTCTATTGTGAGCAGTATATATATATTAGTATTTGTGCAGTAACAAGTCTAACTCATGTGCTATAATTGTATATTATACTTCATTACTATTTTAACTACCTCTGCCCATCCTGCAGTAGATGGGGCGCCACCACTACCTCTGCCCATCCTGCAGTAGATGAGGCGCCACCACTACCTCTGTCCATCCTGCAGTAGATGGGGCGCCACCACTACCTCTGCCCATCCTGCAGTAGATGAGGCGCCACCACTACCTCTGTCCATCCTGCAGTAGATGAGGCGCCACCACTACCTCTGCCCATCCTGCAGTAGATGAGGCGCCACCACTACCTCTGTCCATCCTGCAGTAGATGAGGCGCCACCACTACCTCTGCCCATCCTGCAGTAGATGGGGCGCCACCACTACCTCTGCCCATCCTGCAGTAGATGGGGCGCCACCACTACCTCTGCCCATCCTGCAGTAGATGAGGCGCCACCACTACCTCTGTCCATCCTGCAGTAGATGAGGCGCCACCACTACCTCTGTCCATCCTGCAGTAGATGGGGCGCCACCACTACCTCTGTCCATCCTGCAGTAGATGGGGCGCCACCACTACCTCTGCCCATCCTGCAGTAGATGAGGCGCCACCACTACCTCTGCCCATCCTGCAGTAGATGGGGCGCCACCACTACCTCTGCCCATCCTGCAGTAGATGGGGCGCCACCACTACCTCTGCCCATCCTGCAGTAGATGGGGCGCCACCACTACCTCTGCCCATCCTGCAGTAGATGAGGCGCCACCACTACCTCTGCCCATCCTGCAGTAGATGGGGCGCCACCACTACCTCTGCCCATCCTGCAGTAGATGAGGCGCCACCACTGCCTCTGTCCATCCTGCAGTAGATGGGGCGCCACCACTACCTCTGCCCATCCTGCAGTAGATGGGGCGCCACCACTACCTCTGCCCATCCTGCAGTAGATGGGGCGCCACCACTACCTCTGCCCATCCTGCAGTAGATGGGGCGCCACCACTGCCTCTGTCCATCCTGCAGTAGATGGGGCGCCACCACTACCTCTGTCCATCCTGCAGTAGATGGGGCGCCACCACTGCCTCTGTCCATCCTGCAGTAGATGGGGCGCCACCACTACCTCTGCCCATCCTGCAGTAGATGGGGCGCCACCACTACCTCTGCCCATCCTGCAGTAGATGGGGCGCCACCACTACCTCTGCCCATCCTGCAGTAGATGGGGCGCCACCACTGCCTCTGTCCATCCTGCAGTAGATGGGGCGCCACCACTGCCTCTGTCCATCCTGCAGTAGATGGGGCGCCACCACTACCTCTGTCCATCCTGCAGTAGATGGGGCGCCACCACTGCCTCTGTCCATCCTGCAGTAGATGGGGCGCCACCACTACCTCTGCCCATCCTGCAGTAGATGGGGCGCCACCACTACCTCTGTCCATCCTGCAGTAGATGGGGCGCCACCACTACCTCTGCCCATCCTGCAGTAGATGAGGCGCCACCACTACCTCTGCCCATCCTGCAGTAGATGGGGCGCCACCACTACCTCTGTCCATCCTGCAGTAGATGGGGCGCCACCACTACCTCTGCCCATCCTGCAGTAGATGAGGCGCCACCACTACCTCTGCCCATCCTGCAGTAGATGGGGCGCCACCACTACCTCTGCCCATCCTGCAGTAGATGAGGCGCCACCACTACCTCTGCCCATCCTGCAGTAGATGGGGCGCCACCACTGCCTCTGTCCATCCTGCAGTAGATGGGGCGCCACCACTGCCTCTGTCCATCCTGCAGTAGATGAGGCGCCACCACTGCCTCTGTCCATCCTGCAGTAGATGGGGCGCCACCACTGCCTCTGTCCATCCTGCAGTAGATGGGGCGCCACCACTGCCTCTGTCCATCCTGCAGTAGATGAGGCGCCACCACTGCCTCTGTCCATCCTGCAGTAGATGGGGCGCCACCACTGCCTCTGTCCATCCTGCAGTAGATGGGGCGCCACCACTACCTCTGTCCATCCTGCAGTAGATGGGGCGCCACCACTGCCTCTGTCCATCCTGCAGTAGATGAGGCGCCACCACTGCCTCTGTCCATCCTGCAGTAGATGGGGCGCCACCACTGCCTCTGCCCATCCTGCAGTAGATGGGGCGCCACCACTGCCTCTGTCCATCCTGCAGTAGATGGGGCGCCACCACTGCCTCTGTCCATCCTGCAGTAGATGGGGCGCCACCACTGCCTCTGTCCATCCTGCAGTAGATGGGGCGCCACCACTGCCTCTGTCCATCCTGCAGTAGATTTGGCGCCACCACTACCTCTGTACCTGACTCCTGTCTAGCTGTGAAGATGACGTGTGTCACACCATGCTAGTTAACCTCTGGAATTTTTCTATTGTGTATCAATTTCCTTATATTGCAAGCTCTTGACGAAGAATTAGTGACAATGTGAAAGGCCTTGAATCGCTAAAATCCACCCTTTGGTCCATTTTACATTATATATATATATATATATATATATATATATATATATATATATATATATATATATATATATATATATATATATATATATATATATATATATATATATATATATGAAAAACAATGGCAGACAGGCGATGTGCAAACTGACCATCATGGTACATCCGTCGTGAACGTCGATATAATGTACAACATCGTGTTAAGTCCGTCACAAGCGTTAATATGTAACATATTAAGTCTGCCATGACCGTCGACATAATAAATAACCCACACAGCTACTACCGCATACAGGTATCGTAAGGTTACGGGTACTCTAAGTGGTGTACTGCAATCACATACTACAACCTGAGTAATATAACATTAATAGTAAGAAAGTAGGAATGAGGGTTCATTTGGGTGTTGGTGCGCTTGTGCGAATATTGTAGGACAACCCAAACAGGAGGCAGTGTGATGTGTTGAGGTCTTAACCTGTCTAGGTGCAGTGGCACAAGGTACACATAGCTGACTACAACATGGTTTTTGCAACTAGTTTAGTGGTTTACTGAATTAGGCTGTTACTCATGTGATAATGATAATGATAATAATAATGAAAATTGTGATGTTAAGAAGAAAAATTCAAGAATTGTTTAGTTATTATAAGAAAGAAAAACCTGAATAGGGGGATTATACAGGCTTATTAACTGACACTGAGAGTATTTCCTAAATATTCTAGAAGGTTCTGGGACATGAGGTATTGTCTGTTGACAAAATGAGGGCATTTACTCCTTTTATTTAATAATAATACATCTTTATTTACTACAAGTACATGTACAAGGTATACAGACCTAGCTGACATCAATGACATACTACTATGTAGAAAGTTCCTTGTTATGCAGAGCATTTCGGGCAAATTAGGTCAGTTTTGTCCCAGGATGCGACCCGCACTATACGACTAACACCCAGGTACTCATTTTACTGATGGGTGAACATGGACAACCGGTGTAAAGAAACAAGAAACACGCCCATTGTTTCTGCCCGCGCTGGGAATCGAACGCAGACCCTCGCTGTGTGAAGCGAGAGGTTAAGCGATCAGGCACCGTAAATATTCATTAGTTAGAAGGTAATACACAATAGCTACAGTCTGTATGTGGATGATCCACAATAGTAATGTAACTTCTTATGTCATATGACCTGTTCCCAGAGGTTAGAAGCTTAGGGCTGGCTATTAATTTTCTCCTTGTTACTCTACCTCATGTTATCTGCAAACTGTAAGGCCTAGCCCACCCGACCCTATGTGGAGTGGGGAGTGGAGGGACTGGTGGATGGTTGGTGTGGCATGCAAAAAGTACGTCACCTTTATTCGGCGTATGTATACACTTTCATATAGGCTGCCTCAACCAGAAAACCATGTACTAAGGGTTTAACGATTCAGGGGGGTCCCCCTCGTTAAATCAGTACGTTGATTCAACTAATCATAGGTGAGTATGACAATGGCAGAGGTGTTGTGGTGTCACACACGTTCCACCATTGCCATATCCACACAGCTGCTGGTTGAAAGTGGTGATATAGCCTGGCTGTTGTTTTTGCCTTGACTCATCGTGTTGTACACATATATTTCCAATTCTTGTGTATAGTGTACATAGTTGTAAAAATCTATATATACTTGGTGAAGGAAAATACAATTCAATGTTCATTGCCGTGTTTATTTCGCTCCATTCTCTTTACTCCCCAGGATGACAGGCCGAGCCTTCCTCATTAAGAGTGAGATACTGGCGGGTGCCAATAACGCTACCATACTCTGAAAAAACTTTCCCTCATTTCTCCTGTTGCTGTCTTTGCAATGTTGCACAGCTCATGATGACTCACTGAGAAGTGTGAAAGTACTTGAGTTTAAGAATTCCACCCCCTATGGCTCGTCTTGTATATATATATATATATATATATATATATATATATATATATATATATATATATATATATATGTGTGTATATATATATATATATATATATATATATATATATATATATATATATATATATATATATGTGCAAGGAATTCGCAAGAGCAGGCGATGGCTGAAGGAGACTCGAACCTACGAACCTTGGAACAAGGTACGCAGTGCTTTACCAATCTACCCACACTGGACCAATACCTTGGAGTCCAGCTTGCGCTAGACTTTGATCTAAGGCAGCCAGCTTTCAGGGAGAAGGCTTACAGCTTTTCATCTCATCCCCTGCATGCATCAGCCTTACTAGAGATATTAACAATGCAAGGAATTCGCAAGAACGAATTCCTTGCATTGCATTGCATTGAAACAAGGGGTTTAAGTAAACATGTTTTACTTAGATATAACTCTGGTTGTTCTGATACACCAAATGTTCAGTTTGCAGACCAACTGATCAGGAGGGAGTCTCAGCTGGTGTGAGGGTGATAGTGTTGTCGCTCCAGCACCAGTCGACAATTAACTTTTTAAACTTAACAATATAAGCTCAAATTAAGTTGTAATGAATAACTAACGGTCAATGAATAAAGAGAATAGTGGACGGGGAGGTGAACCCGCGGCCTGCAGATTGATAGTCCATCGCTCTACTAATAGAACTACCCAAGGACTCTAATAGGAAAGTATTTCGGAACAAATAACTATTATATTCCGTCAGAGGCTGCCGACTGCAACTCAACGATCAGAGGCCCTGGGTAGCTGGATGAGTGGAGCGTCGGACCGTCAAGCTGCAGGCTGCGGTTGGCTTCCCCGTACACCATTCTGTTAATAGTATAACTAACTCATTAACGTTCCATGTGTAGTGCGTATATTGGAATTTATGTAATAAAATATCTTAATTCGCGTTAATTATAATGGTGAAGACAAGAGGCGTATAATACTGGTATTGTGTTTACCTCGTTCAGCTGCCACTGTAAGGCAAGCATAACTACCACTACCAACAACACACGCCCTACCACCACTACCACCACCACCACCACTACCATCACCATCACCATCACCACTGCCACCACCATCACCACTGCCACCACCATTACCACCACCACCACCATCACCACTGCCACCACCACCATCACCACTGCCACCACCATCACCACTGCCACCACCATTACCACCTCCACCACCATCACCATTGTCACCACCACCACCATCACAGCCGCCACCACCATTACTACCACCACCACTACCACTACCATCACCACCACCACTGCCACCACCATCACCACTGCCACCACCACCACCACTACCACTACCATCACCACCACAACTGCCACCACCACCACCACTGCCACCACCACCATCACCCCTGCCACCTCCACCACCATCACCATTGTCACCACCACCACCATCACAGCCGCCACCACCATTACTACCACCACCATCAACATAAGCACTGCCACCGACACTACCATTAACACAAGCACTGCCATCACCACCACCACCATCACCACTGCCACCACCACCATTACAACCATCAACACAAGCACCGCCACCACCATCACTACAACCACCACAACCACCACTGCCACCGCCACCGCCGCCACCACCACCACCATCACCACCACTGCCACCACCACCAACACTACCACCTGCACCACTATAACTATCCCTACCACTACCATAATAATTTCCACTGAAGATTAAAGAAAAACGCTGCATAAAAGAATACTGTAAGTGAACATTGTAGTGGAGGTGAACATTGTAGTGGAGGTGAACATTGTAGTGGAGGTGAACATTGTAGTGGAGGTGAACATTGTAGTGGAGGTGAACATTGTAGTGGAGGTGAACATTGTAGTGGAGGTGAACATTGTAGTGGAGGTGAACATTGTAGTGGAGGTGAACATTGTAGTGGAGGTGAACATTGTAGGGGAGGTGAACATTGTAGTGGAGGTGAACATTGTAGTGGAGGTGAACATTGTTTGTAGTGGAGGTGAACACTGTTTGTAGTGGAGGTGAACACTGTTTGTAGTGGAGGTGAACATTGTAGTGGAGGTGAACACTGTTTGTAGTGGAGGTGAACACTGTTTGTAGTGGAGGTGAACATTGTTTGTAGTGGAGGTGAACACTGTAGTGGAGGTGAACACTGTTTGTAGTGGAGGTGAACACTGTTTGTAGTGGAGGTGAACATTGTTTGTAGTGGAGGTGAACACTGTTTGTAGTGGAGGTGAACACTGTTTGTAGTGGAGGTGAACACTGTTTGTAGTGGAGGTGAACATTGTTTGTAGTGGAGGTGAACACTGTTTGTAGTGGAGGTGAACACTGTTTGTAGTGGAGGTGAACACTGTTTGTAGTGGAGGTGAACACTGTTTGTAGTGGAGGTGAACACTGTTTGTAGTGGAGGTGAACACTGTTTGTAGTGGAGGTGAACACTGTTTGTAGTGGAGGTGAACACTGTTTGTAGTGGAGGTGAACACTGTTTGTAGTGGAGGTGAACACTGTTTGTAGTGGAGGTGAACACTGTTTGTAGTGGAGGTGAACACTGTTTGTAGTGGAGGTGAACACTGTTTGTAGTGGAGGTGAACATTGTTTGTAGTGGAGGTGAACATTGTTTGTAGTGGAGGTGAACATTGTTTGTAGTGGAGGTGAACACTGTAGTGGAGGTGAACACTGTTTGTAGTGGAGGTGAACACTGAACAATGTTAATGGAGCGTAGTGGAGGTGAACACTGAACAATGTTAATGGAGTGTAGTGGAGGTGAACACTGAACTATGTTAATGGAGTGTAGTGGAGGTGAACACTGAACAATGTTAATGGAGTGTAGTGGAGGTGAACACTGAACAATGTTAATGGAGCGTAGTGGAGGTGAACACTGAACAATGTTAATGGAGTGTAGTGGAGGTGAACACTGAACTATGTTAATGGAGTGTAGTGGAGGTGAACACTGAACAATGTTAATGGAGTGTAGTGGAGGTGAACACTGAACTATGTTAATGGAGTGTAGTGGAGGTGAACACTGAACAATATTAATGGAGTGTAGTGAAGGTGAACACTGAACAATATTAATGGAGTGTAGTGAAGGTGAACACTGAACAATTTTAATGGAGTGTAGTGAAGGTGAACACTGAACAATATTAATGGAGTGTAGTGAAGGTGAACACTGAACAATTTTAATGGAGTGTAGTGGAGGTGAACACTGAACAATGTTAATGGAGCGTAGTGAAGGTGAACACTGAACAATATTAATGGAGCGTAGTGGAGGTGAACACTGAACAATGTTAATGGAGTGTAGTGAAGGTGAACACTGAACAATATTAATGGAGCGTAGTGGAGGTGAACACTGAACAATGTTAATGGAGCGTAGTGGAGGTGAACACTGAACAATATTAATGGAGCGTAGTGGAGGTGAACACTGAATAATGTTAATGGAGCGTAGTATAGGTGAACACTGAACAATATTAATGGAGCGTAGTGGAGGTGAACACTGAACAATATTAATGGAGCGTAGTGGAGGTGAACACTGAACAATGTTAATGGAGTGTAGTGGAGGTGAACACTGAACAATGTTAATGGAGTGTAGTGGAGGTGAACACTGAACAATGTTAATGGAGTGTAGTGGAGGTGAACACTGAACAATGTTAATGGAGTGTAGTGGAGGTGAACACTGAACAATATTAATGGAGCGTAGTGGAGAACACTGAACAATGTTAATGGAGCGTAGAGTAGGTGAACAATGTTAATGGAGCGTAGTGGAGGTGAACACTGAACAATATTAATGGAGCGTAGTGGAGGTGAACACTGAATAATGTTACTGGAGCGTAGTGGAGGTGAACACTGAACAATATTAATGGAGCGTAGTGGAGGTGAACACTGAACAATGTTAATGAAGCGTAGTGGAGGTGAACACTGAACAATGTTAATGGAGCGTAGTGGAGGTGAACACTGAACAATGTTAATGGAGCGTAGTGGAGGTGAACACTGAACAATGTTACTGGAGCGTAGTGGAGGTGAACACTGAACAATGTTAATGGAGCGTAGTGGAGGTGAACACTGAACAATGTTAATGGAGCGTAGTGGAGGTGAAGACTGAACAATGTTAATGGAGCGTAGTGGAGGTGAACACTGAACAATGTTAATGGAGCGTAGTGGAGGTGAACACTGAACAATGTTAATGGAGCGTAGTGGAGGTGAACACTGAACAATGTTAATGGAGCGTAGTGGAGGTGAACACTGAACAATGTTAATGGAGAGTAGTGGAGGTGAACACTGAACAATATTAATGGAGCGTAGTGGAGGTGAACACTGAACAATGTTAATGGAGCGTAGTGGAGGTGAACACTGAACAATGTTAATGGAGCGTAGTGGAGGTGAACACTGAACAATGTTAATGGAGCATAGTGGAGGTGAACACTGAACAATGTTAATGGAGCGTAGTGGAGGTGAACACTGAACAATATTAATGGAGCGTAGTGAAGGTGAACACTGAACAATGTTAATGGAGTGTAGTGGAGGTGAACACTGAACAATATTAATGGAGCGTAGTGGAGGTGAACACTGAACAATGTTAATGGAGCGTAGTGGAGGTGAACACTGAACAACATTAATGGAGCGTAGTGGAGGTGAACACTGAACAGTGTTAATGGAGCGTAGTGGAGGTGAACACTGAACAATATTAATGGAGCGTAGTGGAGGTGAACACTGAACAATGTTAATGGAGTGTAGTGGAGGTGAACACTGAACAATATTAATGGAGCGTAGTGGAGGTGAACACTGAACAATGTTAATGGAGCGAAGTGGAGGTGAACACTGAACAATATTAATGGAGCGTAGTGGAGGTGAACACTGAACAATGTTAATGGAGCGTAGTGGAGGTGAACACTGAACAATATTAATGGAGCGTAGTGGAGGTGAACACTGAACAATGTTACTGGAGCGTAGTGGAGGTGAACACTGAACAATGTTAATGGAGCGTAGTGGAGGTGAACACTGAACAATGTTAATGGAGCGTAGTGGAGGTGAAGACTGAACAATGTTAATGGAGCGTAGTGGAGGTGAACACTGAACAATGTTAATGGAGCGTAGTGGAGGTGAACACTGAACAATGTTAATGGAGCGTAGTGGAGGTGAACACTGAACAATGTTAATGGAGCGTAGTGGAGGTGAACACTGAACAATGTTAATGGAGAGTAGTGGAGGTGAACACTGAACAATATTAATGGAGCGTAGTGGAGGTGAACACTGAACAATGTTAATGGAGCGTAGTGGAGGTGAACACTGAACAATGTTAATGGAGCGTAGTGGAGGTGAACACTGAACAATGTTAATGGAGCATAGTGGAGGTGAACACTGAACAATGTTAATGGAGCGTAGTGGAGGTGAACACTGAACAATATTAATGGAGCGTAGTGAAGGTGAACACTGAACAATGTTAATGGAGTGTAGTGGAGGTGAACACTGAACAATATTAATGGAGCGTAGTGGAGGTGAACACTGAACAATGTTAATGGAGCGTAGTGGAGGTGAACACTGAACAACATTAATGGAGCGTAGTGGAGGTGAACACTGAACAGTGTTAATGGAGCGTAGTGGAGGTGAACACTGAACAATATTAATGGAGCGTAGTGGAGGTGAACACTGAACAATGTTAATGGAGTGTAGTGGAGGTGAACACTGAACAATATTAATGGAGCGTAGTGGAGGTGAACACTGAACAATGTTAATGGAGCGTAGTGGAGGTGAACACTGAACAATATTAATGGAGCGTAGTGGAGGTGAACACTGAACAATGTTAATGGAGCGTAGTGGAGGTGAACACTGAACAATATTAATGGAGCGTAGTGGAGGTGAACACTGAACAATATTAATGGAGCGTAGTGGAGGTGAACACTGAACAATATTAATGGAGCGTAGTGGAGGTGAACACTGAACAATAATAATGGAGCGTAGTGGAGGTGAACACTGAACAATGTTAATGGAGCGTAGTGGAGGTGAACACTGAACAATGTTAATGGAGCGTAGTGGAGGTGAACACTGAACAATGTTAATGGAGCGTAGTGGAGGTGAGGTAGAAAATTAATTACTACCAGCGCAGGTATTGGCAACACGACCTTGTTATACTCTTTTTAAAACGTATGACGCTCTATCCTGTACTTAGTACACCTTTACCACTACTGCTACTACTGCTACTACTACTACTACTACTACTACTACTACTACTACTTCTATTAATACTTCTAATGCTACTATTACTTCTACTACTACTTCTACTACCACTACAACCACTACTACCACTTTTACAATTAGTTCTGTCATTATTAACTACATCAGTTACCCCCTACATTTCCGGTATTATATTGTAACAAGTACTTTATCCCACTCAGGTGTTACCGGTGTTTTCTAGTTACCAACAAGCAGTCTGTTTCCCACACAACAACAGTTGTTTTTGGTGCAGTTATTCTGGCAGATGTTGGAAACTCTAATACATTTTTATGTACAGGTAAGTGGGTCGGAATCTTTAAACAGCTGTTAGTACTGAGTCACATGACACACCTGGCCAGTCACACATCAGTCACATGACACACCTGGCCAGTCACACATCAGTCACATGACACACTTGGCCAGTCACACATCAGTCACATGACACACTTGGCCAGTCACACATCAGTCACTTGACACACCTGGCCAGTCACACATCAGTCACATGACACACCTGGCCAGTCACACATCAGTCACATGACACACCTGGCCAGTCACACATCAGTCACATGACACACCTGGCCAGTCACACATCAGTCACATGACACACCTGGCCAGTCACACATCAGTCACATGACACACTTGGCCAGTCACACATCAGTCACATGACACACTTGGCCAGTCACACATCAGTCACATGATACACTTGGCCAGTCACACATCAGTCACATGACACACTTGGGAAGTCACACATCAGTCACATGACACACTTGGCCAGTCACACATCAGTCACATGACACACTTGGGAAGTCACACATCAGTCACATGACACACTTGGCCAGTCACACATCAGTCACATGACACACTTGGGAAGTCACACATCAGTCACATGACACACTTGGGAAGTCACACATCAGTCACATGACACACTTGTGAAGTCACACATCAGTCACATGACGCTTCTGGCCAGTCATACATCAGTCACATGACACGCATGATCAATCACATAATACCTGGAGGGTGCTCTGGGGTCAACGCCCCGACGGCCCGGTTCATGACCAGGCCTAGCGGTGGACCAGGGCCTGATCAACCAGGCTATTACTGCTGGTAATACGCAAACCGACGTACATACCACAACCCAGCTGATCAGGTACTGACTTTAGGTGCCTGTCCAGCGCCTTCTTGAAGACAGTCAGGGGTCTATTGGTAATCCCCCTTATGTATGTAGGTGAATGGTTCAGAGAACCGACAAGTTGATAAATTAGACACATGTGCAACACTTAGGTATCTTCAATAAGGAAACGTTTCGCCACACAGTGGCTTCATCAGTCCATACAAAGGAGAATGGTGAAGAACACGAGGAGTTTGAAGTAATCAGTCCCTCAGCTGTACATGCTGTATTCTTGAAAAGAATACAGCATGTACAGGGAATTCTTCATTTGTCTAACCTTTAGGCATGACCTACTTCCACATTTGGATTTGTCAAATGTGACACCACCTGCGACTGCTGCACCTCACCTGTCTACAGTATGTAAGTCACTTCTTCACACATATGCTGTATTCTTTTCAAGATTGATGGACTGATTACATCGACTCAAGGCTGAGGGACTGATTACCTGAAACTTCTCCTGTTCTTCGCCATTCTCCTTTGTATGGACTGATGAAGCCACTGTGTGGCGAAAGGCTTCCTCATTAAAGAAACCCAAGTGTTGCACATATGTCTAATTTACCCCCTTATGTATGCTGAGAAGCAGGTGGCCCCTAACACTTACTGTGTTGTTTCTTAGCATACTTAAGACCCTCTGTTTTCCATTAGGGGGATGTTGCACAGCTTGCCGAGTCTTATGCTTTCGCAGGGAGTGATTTCCATTTGCAGATTTATTACTAATCTTTCTAGGATTTTCCAAGCGTATATTATCACTTATCTTTCTCGCCTGCGTTTCAAAGAATACATGTCAAGGGGCTTCAACCATTCCCAGAAATTTTGGTGCTTTATTGTACTTAGAAGTGCGGTGAAAGTACTCCGTATATTCTCCAGGTCTGCAGTTTCGCCTGTCTTGAAATGGGCCGTTAGTGTACATCAATTCTCCAGCCTAGAGAGAACAAGCAATTCGTATGGCATCCATAATTATGAAGGTTCTCATTAACCATCCTGTCATTTTCCTTGCAGATGTGGCAGAGACATTGCTGTGATCCTTGAAAATGAGATTCTCTGATATTATCACTCCTAGATCCTTCACATAAGTTTTCCGCTTTACTGAGTGCTAAGAATTTGTTTTATATCCAGTTTTTATTTCCTCGAATTTTCCATAGAGGAGTAATTAAAATTTGACTTCAATGAAATTCATATTGTTTTCAGAGGCCCATTTAAAGATCGCTTGGAAATTTGCGGTGCCCTCAATGGATGACATTCATGCAAATTCTGGTATTGTTAGCAAAGGAGGACACGGTGCTATGGTCTGTGTCAGATATGAGATAAGGAACAGGATGGGAGCAAGTACTGTATCCTTGTGGAACAGAGCTTTTCACTGTAGCCTCCCCTGAATTTACTCTGTTTACTATTACTCTTTGTGTTCTATTTGTTAGGAAGTTATAGATCCATCTACCAAAAGCTCAGTTTTACACATTCTATGTGCATTACCAGATGCAACATCTGGTTATCTTTATTGTAAATACAAATTCTTGGACATAATTAGAAAACAGAAGAACTATATACAAAAGATGAGGTAATCAGTCCCTCAGCCTTGGAGGTGGTGTTTACAACACCGTGGTTGTAGAGATTCTGAAGCACAGAATCTCTACAACCACGGTGTTGTAAACACCACCTCGAAGGCTGAGGGACTGATTACCTCATCTTTTGTATATAGTTCTTCTGTTTTCTAATTATGTCCAAGAATTTGTATTTACAATAAAGATAACCAGATGTTGCACAAGTGTCTTAACTTTCATCTTGTCGGTATTGTATACCTGTCTTGCACAATACCACACTTGTCGAAGGCTTTCGAAGAGTCTGTGTGCATTACATTTGTATTTTGTTTGTCCTCCAGCACATCCAAGACCACGTCATTGTAGTCCAGCAGTTGTGAGAGGCAGGAGTGACCTGCTCTAAACACATGCTGTCCTGGACTGCGCAGTTGTTGGGTATCCAAGTGATTGGCGATCTTCCTTCTTAGAACCCTTTCAAAGATTGTTATTATGTGGGTCTGTAATTCTTTGCATTTGATTTACTGTCACCTTTGTGGAATGGGGCTATGTTTGTTGTTTTTAGTACTAAGACTGTGGGATGACCCGGGTCTATGCTCCCCCTTCACAGAAAATTTAAGACACGTGAATGGGGTTTCATGCATTTATTGATGAACACAGAGCTCGATGGGCTTGGGCCTGGGGCAGAGTGCATGGACATGCCATTTATTGCTCTTTCTAAGTCCTATGATGTTATTATTACATCAGAAATTCTTGAATTAACCAAATTTTTCGGTCACAAACAAATCATTTAGACTGTCGACCCTTAAGTCTGATTAATGGCTCACTAAATGTTGAGTCATATTGGGATTTCAGTAATTCACTCAGTTTCTTGCTGTTATCTGTATAAGTACCATTTAGTTCAAGTAAGACAAATATTGGATGGGATTTTTTCTCTAGATTTGACATAAGAAAATATATTTTTTTCTCAGTTTCATTTATTGCTCTAGGTTTTACCTATATTTCTTGATTTCTGTATGATTCCTTAAGTTTAAGTTCGACATTTTCAATTTCTCTGATTAGTGCTTCCTTTCGTATTTCAGATAGACTGGCTCCTTTTATCGGCACTGTGATTCTTTGCTTTCACCTGTAGAGGGAGCGTCTCTTTCTATCGTCTCTTCCTTTTACTTAGGGGAATGTGCCTTGAATGTACCACAAAGTTAATTCCTTCTAAGCAAAGGTTCTGATCCCTATTGTTCGGGATATCTTCCTGTTTGTTTTATTTAGCACATGGTTAATTTGATCCCACTGTATGTTTCTGTTACTGAAGAGGAATTTGGTGAAGGCACCTTCTTAACTGATCTTATTTTGCTGGTCCCACAATCACAGTCACATAACAAGGCTGGTAAGTCACACATAAGTCAAATAACACACCTGGTCAGTCACACATAAGTCACAAAACACACCTGGTCAGTCACACATCAGTCACATAACACACCTGGTCAGTCACACAACAGCGACATAACACGCCTGGTCAATCACACATTAGTCACATAACACACCTGGTTAGTCACACATCAGTTACGTAACACACCTGGTCAGTCACACATCAGACACATAACACACCTGGTCAGTCACACTTTTAAACGCCCATTTCCCAATAAACAGATACTCGAGTTATTTCTTCTAACTGTGGTACCTGCAAATTATTTTTTACGATATAAGCTGCATGCTATGTGATGAACATGTTATGTGATGAACATGTTATATGATGAACATGGTTGAACATGGCCACACACTGAGGGAATCTGGGAGTAATATTAAGCCGAACATGGCCACACACTGAGGAAACTTGGGAGTAATACTAAGGTGAACATGGCCACACACTGAGGGAATCTGGGAGTAATACTAAGCTGAACATGGCCACACGCTGAGGGAATCTGGGAGTAATACTAAGCTGAACATGGCCACACGCTGAGGGAATCTGGGAGTAATACTAAGCTGAACATGGCCACACACTGAGGGAATCTGGGAGTAATACTAAGGTGAACATGGCCACAAACTGAGAAAAGCTGGGAGCAAAACTAAGCTGAACATGGCCACACACTGAGGGAATCTGGGAGTAATACTAAGCTGAACATGGCCACACACTGAGGAAACCTGGGAGTAATACTAAACTGAACATGGCCACACACTGAGGGAATCTGGGAGTAATACTGACCTGAACATGGCCACACACTGAGGAAACCTGGGAGTAATACTAAGGTGAACATGGCCACACACTGAGGGAATCTGGGAGTAATACTAAGGTGAACATGGCCACACACTGAGGGAATCTGGGAGTAATACTAAGGTGAACATGGCCACACACTGAGGGAATCTGGGAGTAATACTAAGGTGAACATGGCCACACACTGAGGGAATCTGGGAGTAATACTAAGGTGAACATGGCCACACACTGAGGGAATCTGGGAGTAATACTAAGGTGAACATGGCCACACACTGAGGGAATCTGGGAGTAATACTAAGGTGAACATGGCCATGCACTGAGGGAACCTGGGAGTAATACTAAGGTGAACATGGCCACACTGAGGGAATCTGGGAGTAATACTAAGCTGAACATGGCCACACACTGAGAGAATCTGGGAGTAATACTAAGGTGAACATGGCCACACACTGAGAGAATCTGGGAGTAATACTAAGGTGAACATGGCCACATACTGAGGGAACCTGGGAGTAATACTAAGGTGAACATGGCCACACACTGAGAGAATCTGGGAGTAATACTAAGGTGAACATGGCCACACACTGAGAGAATCTGGGAGTAATACTAAGGTGAACATGGCCACACACTGAGGGAATCTGGGAGTAATACTAAGGTGAACATGGCCACACACTGAGGGAATCTGGGAGTAATACTAAGGTGAACATGGCCACACACTGAGGGAATCTGGGAGTAATACTAAGGTGAACATGGCCACACACTGAGGGAATCTGGGAGTAATACTAAGGTGAACATGGCCATGCACTGAGGGAACCTGGGAGTAATACTAAAGTGAACATGGCCACACTGAGGGAATCTGGGAGTAATACTAAGCTGAACATGGCCACACACTGAGAGAATCTGGGAGTAATACTAAGGTGAACATGGCCACATACTGAGGGAACCTAGGAGTAATACTAAGGTGAACATGGCCACATACTGAGGGAACCTGGGAGTAATACTAAGGTGAACATGGCCACACACTGAGGGAATCTGGGAGTAATACTAAAGTGAACATGGCCACACTGAGGGAATCTGGGAATAATACTAAGGTGAACATGGCCACATACTGAGGGAATCTGGGAGTAATACTAAAGTGAACATGGCCACACTGAGGGAACCTGGGAGTAATACTAAGGTGAACATGGCCACACACTGAGGGAACCTGGGAGTAATACTAAGGTGAACATGGCCACACACTGAGAGAACCTGAGTCAGTGTCTGCCGGTAAAGTATTATCGATATTACAAGATTTCTCTTTACGTTTTTATAAATAGTTGATGTTGGTTGTTCAGTGTAAATAAAAATATAATTGTGGTTGGTATCTAACATTTATGTGATGGGCTATTAAGAATGTAACTGAGGTAATATAATGTAACACAGGTAATAGAATGTAACAGGTAATGGAATGTAACAGGTAACAGAATGCAACAGGTAATAGACTGTAGCAGGTAATAGACTGTAACAGGTAATAGAATGTAACAGAGGTAATAGAATGCAATGGGACATTAGAATGTAACAGGGGTAATAGAATGTAACAGGGGTAATAGAATGTAACAGGTGTAATAAAATGAGAACAGATTTAATAGAATGTAACAGGGGTAATAGAATGTAACAGGGGTAATAGAATGTAACAGGGGTAATAGAATTTAACGGGTAATAGAATGTAACTGGAGTAATAGAATGTAACAGGGGTAACAGAATGTAACGGGTAATAGAATGTAACAGGTGTAATAAAATGTAACAGGGGTAATAGAATGTGACAGGGGTAATAGAATGTAACGGGTAATAGAATGTAACATGAGTAATAGAATGTAACAAAGGTAACAGAATGTAACAGAGGTAATAAAATCTCCATATGATCTTCGCTCAATCCAGTGAAATATAATACATTGTTTTTTTCACTGCAATTATTGTTAAATTCTTAACTGAAGAATTAAGATGGCAAGACTCCATCTGAGGTAATTAGATACCTCACGATTATTTAAAGTACACTACGTGAAGAGTACTTGTGTGGACTATGACATTTAAATACCACCAGAGTATGGTGCAGTTGTTTACAAGTCCCTTTAAACCTTCCTAAGGAATGGGTCACTTTCCAACCCAACAACACGAACCAATGACCTGTTCTTGAACTCTCCAGTATCTTCCATAGAACTCACAGCGCTAACAATGGCTGTGTCATCCAAGGAGATGAACGTTCATATATTATGGCATGGAATGCTACGAAATTTAACGTCCAAGAAACAAACGGGACAATGTTCTGAAGCCGTTGTCATTAGTACAACAAATACCGTTGAACACAACCAAGGTGCTTTTGACTTTACCAAACCTCTGTTAGCCATTATATTATGTGGATAGTTACCCACTCATAATTAGGTTTCATTATAAACCTGGAGCTGACCGCTCCACTTGCTTCACTCTCACCATCCACCCAAGGAACTTGACCTTTGATTTTCACCCTTGAGTGATGCCGGCTCAGGTAAGCATTACCCACGAGAAACCTTAACTGTGCTGCTTACACCTTACCTCCAGAAGCATGTTAAATCTAGCCTCAGTATGAGTTAATAACTCTCTGTCCAGACCGTGATGTTTCCCAGTAACAGATTGTTCAATCACTTGTGTCTTCCTCCTCATATTTATAAACAATACAATGCTCCTTCAGCGAAGAAAATATCCTTCAAATGTCATCAGTTTTAAGCAAATTTATGAAGAGAATAAATCATGTAACGAGTCAAAGCGGGAATCACTGAGTGAGTTATAATGGGAATCATTTCCAATTACTGAAACAAGTCTCTTTAAAATTTCTAATTAATTTGGCATATTTAACGGGTCACTATCATGTTTATCGTTCTCGTTGAGAGGACATGTCAGAGAGACATGATCGCAGGTATACACGAGATCACAGGGTCAACTCAACCAAATAGTTATTGACTTGTGATGCATTTTTCCCGTTTACTCTTCGTAAGGAGGTAAATACAGCAAGAGTTGTGTAATTTCCAGTGTATATAGGTCGAGAACTGTGTATGTCAGTGTATATACACCGAGAAGTATGTATGTCAGTTTATGTACAGTACATCGAGAAGTGAGCATCTCAGTGTATATACATCTAGAGGCTTGTATCCCTCAGTGTATGTAAAATGGTTATAATCATAACACTAATTTTAAAAGAGCTGGACCGGTAAGTCAGCGGAAGGTCTCGGTCAGACGACGTAAAGCTCCAGCTGCGGGTCATTATATGCCTAAGACTCTCGTCAGGAAACACTTGTCGAGTTTCCTGACAAATCTTATACCTATCCTCAATGTATATACATCTAGAGCTGTGTATCTCAGTATATATATACACTTAGAACTGCATCTCATTGTATAAGTCAACCCTTCCAAGATGCCCAGGAGCTGGAGATAAAAAAATACCCAAGATGCCCAGAAGCTGGAGGTCAATATCCTCAAGAAGCCCAGGAACTTCAGCTCAATACCCTTACGAGGACCAGAAACTGGAACTCCAGCCAGTGTAACACTGCCACTTTGTCTGCCATATCACGATAAGTTGTGAATGTGCCCGTGTTGCAAGAACTAACAGAGCCTGAAATTCGTCAACTGTTAACTAAGACTATTCTGAATAAAGTTTATAAACATAGTGTTAAAACAAGAAAAATGAACTGTAGTTGCAAAATAAACTAGGTGTTCAGATGTCGCATTTAAGCCAGACGCCTGCACTGCGGGTTAGTAGCTGACTACCAGGAGACTTAGAAGAAATATTTAGCGAGTGATGTACGTAGAGTTTAACATACCAATAACACAACGCTGATGACAGCCTTACATTATTTATCTTTCTCCAGCTCTTATTTGTTTCCTCTGCTTCCTGAGTATAATTTCTCTTGCCCTTACTTTGTGATGACGGATATATATTCATAAAAAATCCATTTATTCTGTAGATAGGATAGGCTATTCAGAGCGATGGCAGTTCCCAGGTGATAATAACTCCAGCTCGGCGCTGGAAGGAAGTCTTTGAAGCTACCATAGCTGATGATTCCTTACCCGAATGCTTGACTATATCCTAATTGCCCCACTGAAGTCTCTCAGCTCAGGATGAAGGATTTTAACACTTGTATGAACCCCATCCTGCGTCATATAATATAACAGGAAAAAATACACAATAACTCGCACATAGAAGACAAACTTACCACGGCGTTTCGGTCCGACTTGGACCATTAATTAATCACATAGAGAAGCACGAAGGGAAGGGAGCCAGAATATATACGAGAGGGAGGCGGGAACGGGAGAGGTAGAACGGAAAAAGAGAATAATATTATAGTAGTAGAAGTGGTAGTAGTAGTAGTAGTAGTAGTAGTAGTAGTAGTAGTAGTAGTAATAGTGGAGATAGTTTGTAGAAACAAGAGAACAGAGGCGCTTCGCAGGAGAGCTAATGGCTAAAGGGGGGTAGGACAAAACTCGTGCAGGACAAATCCCTCATAGGACAGAACTCATCCAAGCAGAAGACAGGAAAGGCAATGAAAATATGGAAAAGGAGAAGAGGTGAGGAGAGGAGGAGATAAAGATCAGGTCAATTAACGAGTTTTCTGAAGTTTGGAGCATTTGACAATGTAATGAGAAAGGAAGGCATCTACAGAGATTATGCCAGGACTAAAGCTCATAATAAGAAAGTTATGTATACGGTATGCCTCGAAAAGACGGCGACTGAAGGCTAGAAAAGAAGACAGTTTTGGCAGAGGACCAGTTAACAGGATGATTGTCTTCTCTAACATGACAGAAAAGAGCATTTTTAGTGTCGGCAAGTCTAACACTTCTTTTGTGCTCTTTAAATCTGTCAGTACTGGAGAGGACAAGAGAGGCAGGAAATGAAGTATACTCCGGAAGCATCACTGGCAGGAGGAGACGTACGAACTTAATTACTACGAAGAGAATCAGTTCGGCGAAAAGAAAGATTGAAGTCTACAGAACGGAGAGTGTTGTTAAGATTTGGCAGACTATAAATAGAGGAGTAAGTAGTGAAGGTTACAAAGCATCAATACTTACCCATTACAAAACTTACTAAAAAAAAGTCGAAATTTTCCTCCGTGCAGTTTACCTGCACGGAGGTTTGAAGTCAATATGAAGAGTCTTTTTTGATAATAGAACCAAATGTAATATCAAAATTTATTTAAGAAAATAGTTATTAAATTAGAACCAACAGATTTTTTTCTAAAAAAGATATACAAGTGTTCAAACTTTAAATATCAGAACATTCTCTAGTTTATACATGGACATTAATATCCAAAATCACTTAATATATTTGGTATATTAGGACTAATACAGCTCATTAACAATGTTAACTTTAACTTTAGCAAATTATATCGACGTTAAAACCTTGAAGTTTATCAAAAGAGACATTTTCCGTTAAACTCACAGAAACCCATTATTCCTAATTTCCAATTATATTATAACACTTGAAAATTCAACTGAATCTTCCTACAAATTAGTTACATCTTTCAGGAGAAACATTTAAGGTATCGACCGGAAAATGTTATGATAAAAAACACGTGCAACACCTGGGTATAATTATTATAAACAAGACACTTGTGCAACATTTGGGTATCTTTATCCTGGACACGTTTCGCCAGCCAGTGGCTTCTTGAGTCCAATGTCACCAGTGGACAAAACAGCTAGTGGTTTTGTCCACTGGTGACTCCGCCTACCACTGCTCAGCATCATCTGTCATCAGAATATAAGTTCCAGCTCCACGAGTATGCTGCACTTTCATCAAGAATGATGGACTGAACAAATTGACTTCAGACTAGGGGACTGATTACCTGAAATTCTTCCTTGTCTTTCACCTTTCTCCCCACTGGACTGAAGAATTCACTGGCTGGTGAAATTTGTCCAGAACAAAGATACCCTAATATTGCACAAGTGTCTCAGTTATCAACTTCGGTTTTCTAAGAAATTTGCATGCGAGAGACACAGTGAGAATTGTCTAAGACCAGACTTGGAGGTAAGTCTGCCAAGGTTAATTCACGGGTGTACCACATCGCTTCACAACTCTGGCAGGCTTCATTTTCATTGGCTGGTTAAACTAAAGTGCTAGTATATCGAGGGAGACCCTACTCATCATACACTTAGCACCTGGTTCGCTAGTCGGGTGAGTGATATAGGCAGAATAAATTGCAACATACTCTTAGCATGCTATAATAATAATAATAATAATAATAATAATAATAATAATTATTATTATTATTATGAATGTTTATTATATTTATATCAATTGCTGCTCGATAAGAGAATAGTATCCTGGTATTCCATAACCACTGCCCCTTGTACTTGAACCCACGAGAAAGGAAGAGAACAGAGTGAGGCAAAAGCATCTAAATCATTTGGAGGTACAGTTCAACACTCCAAAGATGTCCAGGAGCTGGAGATTAACACCTTCAAAAAGCAATGGAGACTTTGCTTAATACAAACAAGATGTTAATTTCTATAGCTTAAGACGTTTAAAAGACCGAGGAGCAGTTGGACAACACCCTTGCAAGGGTCAGGAATTGGAATTCGACAGACTCAAAGGCAGGTGGTACACATGCAGAGTACACTGGCCACACCGGGTAGTGCACGCAACACAGCCAGGAGGGAGTGTAGTGCACGCAACACAGCCAGGAGGGAGGGTAGTGCACTGAACACAGCCTGGAGGGAGTGTAGTGCACTCAACACAGCCAGGAGGGAGGGTAGTGCACTGAACACAGCCAGGAGGGAGGGTAGTGCACTGAACACAGCCAGGAGGGAGGGTAGTGCACTGAACACAGCCAGGAGGGAGTGTAGTGCACTGAACACAGCCAGGAGGGAGGGTAGTGCACTGAACACAGCCAGGAGGGAGTGTAGTGCACTCAACACAGCCAGGAGGGAGTGTAGTGCACTGAACACAGCCAGGAGGGAGGGTAGTGCACTGAACACAGCCAGGAGGGAGTGTAGTGCACTGAACACAGCCAGGAGGGAGGGTATTGCACTGAACACAGCCAGGAGGGAGTGTAGTGCACTCAACACAGCCAGGAGGGAGGGTAGTGCACTGAACACAGCCAGGAGGGAGTGTAGTGCACTCAACACAGCCAGGAGGGAGTGTAGTGCACTGAACACAGCCAGGAGGGAGGGTAGTGCACTGAACACAGCCAGGAGGGAGTGTAGTGCACTGAACACAGCCAGGAGGGAGGGTAGTGCACTGAACACAGCCAGGAGGGAGTGTAGTGCACTCAACACAGCCAGGAGGGAGTGTAGTGCACTGAACACAGCCAGGAGGGAGGGTAGTGCACTGAACACAGCCAGGAGGGAGTGTAGTGCACTGAACACAGCCAGGAGGGAGGGTATTGCACTGAACACAGCCAGGAGGGAGTGTAGTGCACTCAACACAGCCAGGAGGGAGGGTAGTGCACTGAACACAGCCAGGAGGGAGTGTAGTGCACTCAACACAGCCAGGAGGGAGTGTAGTGCACTGAACACAGCCAGGAGGGAGTGTAGTGCACTCAACACAGCCAGGAGGGAGGGTAGTGCACTGAACACAGCCAGGAGGGAGTGTAGTGCACTCAACACAGCCAGGAGGGAGGGTAGTGCACTGAACACAGCCTGGAGGGAGTGTAGTGCACTCAACACAGCCAGGAGGGAGGGTAGTGCACTGAACACAGCCAGGAGGGAGGGTAGTGCACTGAACACAGCCAGGAGGGAGGGTAGTGCACTGAACACAGCCAGGAGGGAGGGTAGTGCACTGAACACAGCCAGGAGGGAGTGTAGTGCACTCAACACAGCCAGGAGGGAGTGTAGTGCATTGAACACAGCCAGGAGGGAGGGTAGTGCACGCAACACAGCCAGGAGGGAGGGTAGTGCACTGAACACAGCCAGGAGGGAGTGTAGTGCACTCAACACAGCCAGGAGGGAGGGTAGTGCACTGAACACAGCCAGGAGGAAGTGTAGTGCACTCAACACAGCCAGGAGGGAGGGTAGTGCACTCAACACAGCCAGGAGGGAGGGTAGTGCACTGAACACAGCCAGGAGGGAGTGTAGTGCACTCAACACAGCCAGGAGGGAGGGTAGTACACTCAACACAGCCTGGAAGAAGGGTAGTGCACTCAACATAGAAAGTAGGGAGGATAGTGCACTTAACACAGCCAGGAGGGAGAGTGGTGCACTCAACACAGCCAGTAGGGAGGATAGTGCACTCAACACAGCCAGGAGGGAGGGTAGTGCACTGAACACAGCCAGGAGAGAGGGTAGCGCACTCAACAGAGAAAGGAGTGAGGGTAGTGCACTCAACACAGCCAGGAGCGATTGCAGTGCACTCAACACAACCAGGAGGGAGGGTAGTGCACTCAACACAGCCAGGACGGAGGGTAGTGCACTCAACACAGCCAGGAGGGAAGGTAGTGCACTCAACACAGCCTGGAGGAAGGGTAGTGCACTCAACATAGCAGGTAGGGAGGATAGTGCACTTAACACAGCCAGGAGGGAGAGTAGTGCAATCAACACAGCCAGGAGGGAGGGTAGTGCGCTTAACACAGCCAGGAGGGAGAGTAGTGCACTTAACACTGCCAGGAGGGAGGGTAGTGCACTCAGCAAAGCCAGGAGAGAGGGTAGTGCACTCAACACAGAAGAGAGGGTAGTGCACTAAACACAGCCAGGAGCGATTGCAGTGCACTCAACACAACCAGGAGGGAGGGTAGTGCACTCAACACAGAAAGAAGTGAGGGTAGTGCACTCAACACAGCCAGGAGGGAGAGTAGCGCACTCAACACAGCCAGGAGGGAGGGAAGTGTACTCAACACAGTCAGGAGGGAGGGTAGTGCAGTCAACACAGCCAGGAAGGAAGATAGTGCACTCAACACAGCCTGGAGGAAGGGTAGTGCACTCAGCACAGCCAGGAGGGAGGATAGTGCGCTTAACACAGCCAGGAGGGAGAGTAGTGCACTCAACTCAGCCAGGAGGGAGGGTAGTGAACTCAACACAGTCAGAAGAGAGGGTAGTGCACTCAACACAGGCAGGAGGGAGAGTAGTGCACTCAACACAGCCAGGAGCGATTGCAGTGCACTCAACACAACCAGGAGGGAGGGTAGTGAACTCAACAGTCAGAAGAGAGGGTAGTGCACTCAACACAGGCAGGAGGGAGAGTAGTGCACTCAACACAGCCAGGAGCGATTGCAGTGCACTCAACACAACCAGGAGGGAGGGTAGTGCACTCAACACAGCCAGGAGGGAGATTAGCGCACTCAACATACCCAGGAGGTATGGTAGCGCACTCAACACAGCCATGAGAGAGGGTGGTGCACTCAACACAGCCTGGAGGAAGGGTAGTACACTCAACACAACCAGGAGGGAGGATAGTGCACTTAACACAGCCAGGAGGGAGAGTAGTGCACTCAACACAGCCAGGAGGGAGGGTAGTGCACTCAACACAGCCAGGAGGGAGGGTAGTGCACTCAACACAGCCAGGATGGAGGGTAGTGCACTCAACACAGCCAGGAGGGAAGGTAGTGCACTGAACACAGTGAAGAGGGAGGGTAGAGCACTCAACACAGCCAGGAGGAAGGGTAGTACACTCAAGACAGCCAGGAGGGAATGTAGTGCACTCAACACAGCCTGGAGGAAGGGTAGTGCACTCAACACAGCCAGGAGGGAATGTAGTGCACTCAACACAGCCTGGAGGAAGGGTAGTGCACTCAACACAGCCAGGAGGGAATGTAGTGCACTCAACACAGCCTGGAGGAAGGGTAGTGCACTCAACACAGCCAGGAGGGAATGTAGTGTACTCAACACAGCCAGGAGGGAGGGTAGTGCACTCAACACAGCCAGGAGGGAGGGCAGTGAACTAAACACAGCAAGTAGGGAGGGTAGTGCACTCAACACAGCCAGGAGGGAGGGTAGTACACTCAACACAGCCAGGAGGAAGGGTAGTACACTCAACAGAGTCAGAAGGGTGGGTAGTGCACTCAACACAGCCAGGAGGGAGAGTAGTGCACTCAACACAGCCAGGAGGGAAGGTAGTGCACTCAACACGGCCAGGAGGAAGGGCAGTACACTCAACACAGTCAGAAGGGAGGGTAGTGCACTTAACACAGCCAGGAGGGAGGGTAGTACACTCAACACAGTCAGAAGGAAGGGTAGTGCACTTAACACAGCCAGGAGGGAGGGTAGTGCACTCAACACAGCCAGGATGGAGGGAAGTGCACTCAACACAGCCAGGAGAGACGGTAGTGCACTCAACACAGCCAGGAGAGACGGTAGTGCACTAAACACAGCCAGGAGGGAGGGTAGTGCACTCAACACGGACAGGAGTGAAAGTAGTGCACTAAACACAGCCAGGAGGGAGGGTAGTGCACTCAACACGGCCAGGAGGGAGGGTAGTGCACTCAACACGGCCAGGAGTGAAGGTAGTGCACTCAACACAACCAGGAAGGAAGGTAGTGCACTCAACACAGCCAGGAGGGAAGGTAGTGCACTCATCACAGGCAGGAGGGAAGGTAGTGCACTCAACACAGCCAGGAGGGAGGGTAGTGCACTCATCACAGCCAGGAGGGAAGGTAGTGCACTCATCACAGCCAGGAGGGAAGGGAGTGCACTCAACACAGCCAGGAGGGTGGGTAGTGCACTCAACACAGCCAGGAGGGGAGGTAGTGCACTCAACACAGCCAGGAGGGGAGGTAGTGCACTCAACACAGCCAGGAGGGAGGGTAGTGCACTCAACACAGCCAGGATGAAGGTTAGTGCACTCAACACAACCAGGAGAGAGGGTAGTGCACTCAACACAGTCAGGATGAAAGGTGGTGCACTCAACACAGCCAGGAGGGAGGGTAGTGCACTCAACACAGCCAGGATGAAGGGTAGTTCACTCAACACAGCCAGGATGAAGGGTAGTGCACTCAACACAGCCAGGAGGGGGGTAGTGCACTCAACACAGCCAGGATGAAGGGTAGTGCACTCAACACAGGATGAAGGGTAGTGCACTCAAAACAGCCAGGATGAAGGGTAGTGCGCTCAACACGGACAGGAGTGAAAGTAGTGCACTAAACACAGCCAGGAGGGAGGGTAGTGCACTCAACACAGCCAGGAGGGAGGGTAGTGCACTCAACACAGCCAGGAGGGAGGGTAGTGCACTCAGAACAGCCAGGAGGGAGGGTAGTGCACTCAACACAGCCAGGAGGGAGGGTAGTGCACTCAACACAGCCAGGAGGGAGGGTAGTGCACTCAACACAGCCAGGAGGGAGGGTAGTGCACTCAACACAGCCAGGAGGGAGGGTAGTGCACTCAACACAGCCAAGAGGGAAGTTAGTGCACTCAACTCTCAGCCAGGAGGGAAGGTAGTGCACTCTACACAGCCTGGAGGGAAGGTAGTGCACTCAGCAAAGCCAGGAGGGATGGTAGTGCACTCAATCACAGCCAGGAGGGAGGGTAGCGCACTCAATCACAGCCAGGAGGGAGGGTAGCGCACTCAACACAGCCAGGAGAGAGGGTAGTGCACTCAACATAGCCAGGAGGGAGGATAGTGCATTTAACACAGCCAGGAGAGAGGGCAGTACACTCAACACAGCCAGGAGGGAAAGTAGTGCACGCAACACGGCCAGGAGGGAAGGTAGTGCACTCAACACAGCCACGAGGGAGGGTAGTGCACTCAACACAGCCAGGAGGTAGGGTAATGCACTCAACACAGCCAGGAGAGAGGGTAGTGGACTCAACACAGAGGACGGAGGGTAGTGCACTCAACACAACCAGGAGGAAGAGTAGTGCACTCAACACAGCCGGGAGGGAGGGTAGTGCACTCAACACAGCCAGGAGAGAGGGTAGTGCATTCAACACAGCCAGGAGAGAGGGTAGTGCACTCAATACAGCCAGGAGGGAGGGTAGTGCACTCAACACAGCCAGAAGGGAGGTTAGTGCACTCAACACAGCCAGGAGTGTAGTGCATTCAACACAGCCAGAAGGGAGGGAAGTGCACTCAACACTGCCAGGAGAGAGTGTAGTGCACTCAACACTGCTAGGAGAGAGGGTAGCGCACTCAACACAGCAAGGAGGTAGGGTAGTGCACTCAACACAGCCAGGAGAGAGGGTAGTTCACTCAGCACAGCAAGGAGGGAGGGTAGTGCACGCAACACAGCCAGGAGAGAGAGTAGTGCACTTAACACAGCCAGGAGAGAGGGTAGTGGACTCAACACAGAGGACGGAGGGTAGTGCACTCAACACGGCCAGGAGGGAAGGTAGTGCACTCAACACAGCCAGGAGGGAGGGTAGTGCACTCAACACAGCCAGGAGGGAGGGTAGTGCACTCAACACAGCCAGGAGGGAGGGTAGTGCACTCAACACAGCCAGGAGGGAGGGTAGTGCACTCAACACAGCCAGGAGGGAAGGTAGTGCACTCAACACAGCCAGGATGGAAAGTAGTGCACTAAACTCAGCCAGGATGAAGGGTAGTGCACTCAACACAGCCAGGAGGGAGGGTAGTGCACTCAACACAGCCAGGAGGGAGGGTAGTGCACTCAACACAGCCAGGAGGGGGGTAGTGCTCTCAACACAGCCAGGAGGGAGGGTAGTGCACTCAACACAACCAGGAAGGTAGTGCATTCAACACAGCCAGGAGGGAAGTAAGTGCACTCAACATAGCCAGGAGGGAAGGTAGTGCACGCTACACAGCCGAGAGGGAAGGTAGTGCACTCAACGCAGTCAGGAAGGACGGTAGTGCACTAAACATAGACAGGAGGGAGGGTAGTGCACTCAACACAGCCCGGAGGGAGGGTAGTGCACTCAACACAACCAGGAGGGAGGGTAGAGCACTCAGCACAACCAGGAGGTGGGGTAGTGCACTCAACACAGCCCGGAGGAAGGGTAGTGCACTCAACACAACCAGGAGGGAGGGTAGAGCACTCAGCACAACCAGGAGGTGGGGTAGTGCACTCAACACAGCCTAGAGGGAGGGTAGTGCACTCAACGCAATCAGGAAGGACGGTAGTGCACTAAACAGACAGGAGGGAGGGTAGTGCACTCAACAGACAGGAGGGAGGGTAGTGCACTCAACACAGCCAGGAGAGAGGGTAGTGCACTAAACAGACAGGAGGGAGGGTAGTGCACTCAACGCAGCCACGAGGGAGGGTAGTGCACTCAACACAGCCAAGAGGGAGGGTAGTGCACTCAACACAGCCAGGAGGGAGGGTAGTGCATTCAACACAGCCAGGAGG
>NC_091293.1:58673718-58773718 GCF_038502225.1 Cherax quadricarinatus
TTTCACTGTGTTTGTTTAGTATTAAATTATTGTAAACAAATCTAAAATATATTTAGTTGGGTTAGAACTAAAATAAATTATTATTTTTATAATAAGGTTAGGCAAGTTTTCTAAGATTCTTTTGGTGCAAAATTAAAAGTTTTTACATTAACATTAATGAAAAAAATATATCTTTAAACGTATATGAGAATTTTTTAGAAAGGATTTAATTTTAAATGAGTTCTTGCTAATTGACCAGTTTTACATATTCGGCACGACATATATATATATATATATATATATATATATATATATATATATATATATATATATATATATATATATATATATATATATATATACAGTGGATCCTCTGGTCACGTCCATAATTCGTTCCAAAACTCTGGTCGCGACCCGAACTTAATTTCCCCATTGGATTGTATGTAACTACGATTAATCCGTTCCAGATCCCTACGAACTGTATGTAAATATTGTTTGTTTAAGATTTAAAGCACAAAAATAGTTAATTATATCATAGAATGCACAGTGTAATAGTAAGCCAAATGTAAAAACGTTGAATAACACTGAGAAAACAGAGAAGACTAATATTGCCGGAGTCCGTTCTAGACCCCTACGAACCGTTCGTTGTAAAAAAAATTTTTAAAGACTTTTAAGAGACACTGGAAAGTGAACTCCGTTATTTATTGTCCGATTTCTTTCATTTTTGGTGTACGTTAAGAAGAATCTTTCTATCATACATTACCCAACTTTCAATAGCATAACTGAGAAAAAAATATTTACCAAAAATAATATATGGCAAGCCTTAGCCGGGTACTGGCACTGCGAGAAGCTGTTTACGTACTACCTGCTGATAAAACATTGCTAATCCGAATTTATCATGGTCGTAATTACTATATTTTATGAATAACTTACTTCCGAGACAATCGACGAAAACGAGCGAGCATCGATAAAAAAAATCGAGAATATAAGTCATTCTTTCTGACATTTTTGAGTTATCCTAGGTTCTCTACACATATGCTGCTATGTATGATAATCTATGTAACTGTATTTGTGTATACCTGAATAAACCTACTTGATTTTATGGTGTATTATGAGTGTATATCACAGCACTGTACTACACTACGTTTTCTCTAATAAAAGTACCCAGGAGTGGATAAAAGGATGGTACTTTATACCTTATCCTCGAGCTCACAGTGAATGAACGCACGTCTGACCAACACCGACAACAAGGCGAGGGTCTTTGTTAGGTGTACACAAACAAGAGGAACTGGGGAAAATCGGCACATGCAAAAAAAAAAAAAAAAAAATGGCGCAGAATGTGAAAACTGGGGCGGCTGTGTTTGTTCGGCATCCGATTATGTATTCGTGTCCCTATGCAAAAATTTGGTGAATTTTTTGATCATGAACCAATTTGTTCGTGTTTGGAAGTGTTCGTGACCAGAGGTTCTGAGGTTCTGCTGTATATATATATATATATATATATATATATATATATATATATATATATATATATGCAAGGAATTCGCGAGAGCATGCGAAATATACACAAACACTGATCTCTGGCTGAAGGAGACTCGAACCTACGAACCTTAGGACAAGGTATGCAGTGCTTTACCAATCTACCCACACTGGACCAATACCTTGGCGTGTAGCATGCGCTACACGCATGCATGATTCCCATGCCCATGCACTCTGCCCCAGGCCCAGACTCATGGAACTCCGTGTTCATCAAGAATTGCAAGAAGCCCCAAGCGCATGCCTTCAGCATTCTATGGAGAAGGAGCATGGACACAGGGGTCATCTCACACACACTAAAAACAACAGACATAGGCCCACTCTACAAAGGTGGCAGTAAAGCAATTGCAAAGAACTAAAGACCGATAGCACTAACATCCCATATCATAAAAATCTTTTAGAGGGATCTAAGAAGCAAGATCACCAACCACCTAGATACCCATCAATTACACAACCCACAGCAACATGGGGTTAGAGCAGCTCGATCCTGCCTGTCTCAGCTACTGGACCACTATGACAAGGTCCTGGATGCTGTTGAGGATAAACAAAATACAGATGTAGTATACACAGACTTTGCAAAAGCACACAGACTTTGTAATAGCACACAAAATGCGTAATAAAGGAATGACAGGAAAAGTTGGTAGATGGATCTATAACTTCCTGACAAACAGAACACAAAGAGTAATAGTAAAGAGAGTAAAGTCCCAGGCAGCCACGGTAAAAAGCTCTGTTCCACAAGGCACAGTACTCGCCCCCATTCTATTCCTCTTCCTCATTTCTGACATAGACAGAGATGTACGCCATAGCTCCGTGTCTTCCTTTGCGGATGACACCCGGATTGCCATTACCGTGTCCTTCATTGAAGACACCGCAAGACTCCAAGCAGACATAAACCAAATCTTCGAATGGGCCACTCAAACCAATATAACGTTCAATGAGGAGAAATTTCAACTACTCAGATATGGGAAACTTGAAGAAATTAAAAATGTATCAGCATATACGACAAATTCTAACCCTACAATAGAGCGAAAAAGTAATGCGAAGGACCTGGGAGTGATAATGTCAGAGGATCTCGCCTTCAAAGACCTCAACAATGTATCTACCTCATCTGCTAGGAAAGTGATAGGATGGATAATGAGAGCCTTCAAAACTAGGGATGCCAAGCCCATGATGATACTCTTCAAATTGCTTGTGCTCTCTAGCATAGAATACTGCTGTACACTAACTGCCCCCTTCAAGACTGGCTACACTGCTGACCTGGAGAGTGTCCAAAGAACCTTCACAGCACACGTAAGTACGATAAGGCACCTAAATTACTGGGAACGGTTGAAGGTCCTTAATCTGTATTCCCTGGAACGCAGGCGAGAGAGATACATGACAATATACACTTGGAAGGTCCTGTAGGGATTGGTACCAAACCTGCACACGAAAATCACTCCCTATGAAAGCAAAAGACTCGGCAGGAGATGCAACATTCCCCCGATGAAAAGCAGGGGCGCCACGAGTACACTGAGAGACAACGCAAAAAGTGTCCCGGGCCCAAGACTGTTCAACTGCCTCCCAGCATACATAAGGGGGATTACCAATAGACCCCTGACTGTCTTTAAGAATGCACTGGACAGGCACCTAAAGTCAGTACCTAACCAACCGGGCTGTGGTTTGTACGTCAGCTTGCGTGCAGCCAGCAGTAACAGCCTGGTTGATCAGACCCTGATCCACCATGAGGCCTGGTCTCAGACCGAGCCGCTGGGGCGTTGACCCCCGAAACCCTCTCCAGGTAAACTCCAGGCTACACTGCTGGTGTGAGTGGCTATGCTGCTGGTGTGAGTGGCTACACTGCTGATGTGAGTGGCAACACTGCTAGTGAGGTGAGTAATCTGCACATTGTGTATGATGATATCAACAACTTGTAACACTACTGGCTAGTGTATACTGCGTGTATATACGTGTGTGTGTATTGTGTGTGCGTGTAAGCATTCACCTATTTGTACTCCCCTAATTGTGGTTGCAGGGGTCGATTCATAGCTCCTGGCCCTGCCTCTTCGATGGTTGCTACTAGATCTCTCCCTGTTCCATGAGCTTTATTATACCTCTTCTTAAAGCTATGTATGGATCCTGCCTCCACTACATCACTCCCCAGATTGTTCCACTTCCTGACAACTCTTTTATTGAAGAAATACTTCCTAACATCCCTGTGACTCATCTGAGTTTTCAACTTCCAGTTATGTTCCCTTGTTGTTGTGTCTCATCTCTGAAACATTCTTTCCCTATCCATCTTGTTAATTCTTCACAGTATTTTATATGTCGTTATCATGTCCTCGTAGCCCACCTGTCCTCCACTGTTATCAGGTTGATTTCCCTTAATCTCTACTCGAAGGGCATATCCCTTAGTTCTGGGACTTGTCTTTTTGCAAATCATCACACTTTGTCTAATTTCTTGACGTTCTTGATCCTTACGTAGATGTCGAAACGCTATTCTCAGGTTTGCCAGGCACCCGTATGCTGCAGCAGTTATTTGGTTGATGTACGCCATAAATGTGTTCGATATGATGATCACCCCAAGATCCTTTTCTCTGAGTGAGTTTTGCAGCCTCTAACCTCTTAGGCTGTACTCCGTCTGCAGTTTCATTGTCCTTCCCCAAATTTCATAACTTTGTACTTGTTAGAGCCAGTTGTCGAACCAGGCTTGCAGCCTGTCCTGATCCCCTTGTATTCTTACCTGGTTATCGTCCACTTGTATTATCCTTATTAGTTTCACATCGTCTGTGAACAGTGACACCTGTGACTATCCCTTCCGTCATGTTATTCATATATTCAAAACAGAGCACCGGCCCTAGGACTGACCCTTGTGGAACCCCACTCGACACTTGCACCCACTCTGACAACTAGTCTCTTACTGACACACGTTGTTTCCTTCCTGTAAGGTATTCCCTGCCTGCTCCTCTAGCTTTTGCAACTAATCTCGTGTGTGTTGCTGTGTTGAAAGCCTTCTTACAGTCCAAGAAAATGCAGTCTACTCACCCCCCTCTCTCTCTCCTGACTTACTTCTGTTACCTTATCATAGAACTCCAGTAGGTTTGTGATGCAGGATTTCTCTTCCATGAAACCGTTCTGGTTGTCCTGTATGAAATCATTTCTTTCTAGCGTCCCCACCACTCTTTTCCTTATAATCTTCTCCATACCTTCACATATAATACATGTCAGCAACACTGGTCTGTAATTTAACACAGCCTGTCTGTCTCCTTTCTTAAAAATGGGGACAGTTGGTCTGTTTCAATGGATTTAGTGAAGATTATTGTTACTGGCACGCAGTGCATCTGCTCCCTCTCTCAGGACCCTAGGAGAGATATTATCTGGCCCCCACTGCCTTCGAGGTATCTGGGTTCCCTAGCTCTTTCTTCACCTCCTCCTCCTCAGTTATGTGCAGTATGTCCAGCACTTGGTGTGTACCCTACCACTTCTGGTTGCTGAAATCCTCCCGGTCTCCGCTGTGAATTGCGATCTGAGCTCTTCACATACTTCTTGGTCGTTCCCTGTGAGGTCCCCCTCCTTCCTTCCTTCCTTCCTTCCTCAACCTAATTACCTGGTCTTTGAATGTTGTTTTCCTCCTGATGTGGCTGTATAACAACTTTGGGTCAGATTTGGCTTTTGATACTATGTCAATCTTGTATTGACGCTGGGCTTCCCTCCTTATCCATGCATGTTCATTTCTGGCTCTTCGGCTCAACTCCTTGTTTTTCTGGGTCCTTTGTCTTCTATACTTTTTCCACACCCTAGGACACTTGGCTTAGGCCTCTCCATACCTCCTGGTAAATCGTGGGCTCACTTTGGTCTTCCCGTTGTTTCTGTTGCCCCTCGGTACGAACTTCTAAACTGCCTCCCTGCAGTTTGTGGTCACGTGTTCCATTATTTCGTTTACTGTCTTTTCCTCTAGTTCCCTTACCCACTGTACCTCATGTAGGAATTGCCTCATACTTGTGTAGTCCCCTTTTTGGAAGTTTGATTTCTCCCATTCTGCTTCAGTTTCCCATTATTAATTCTACTATGTATCTGAAACTCAAGACTACGTGATCACTAGCTCCTAGGAGCCTTTCGTCTGAACAATTCAAGTTGAATACAAGGTCCAGCTTTGTTGGTTCATCGTCTTCTCTCTAACATATTGGTACATGAAGTTTTCCAATACTGCCTTCAGCATCTTAACTCTTCACGTCACTGGCCCCCCATGTGTCTTGACATTCATAATGTTTTCCATGGGAAGAGGTGTTTGTACCTCTTCATCTTCTGGGACCATTTGCTCCTAATCCTATGTACACTCCCCGCCCTCACGATGCTTGTGTGGAGAAACTAGGCTCTTGGATTACCACTCACCCTGCCCCATGGGGTTTGTGTAGAAAAAAGGCAGTGTGTATGGGCACGACTGCGTAGGGTTAGTGGTACCTGTTTTAGTCATGAAATTCAGCCTGGAGCCTGCAGCTCCACTCCAGGATAGCTCCAGTTGGGTACTAACATTTATTCCCCACAGTAGATAGTGTATTGTGATAGGCAGCTGCGATGGTAAACTCTGGGTATGGGTGACCACTTCCTGCACTTGTGTACAAATAAATATTCAAGGTCTCAAATACTTATGCGGAGGTAGAAGGCAGGGAAACACCTGAGAATACCTTCTGAGCCCGTTACAGCTGCCTGCTCCAGTTACCGAGAATGCCTGTACGCAGCGGGGGCAAGTAAGATATACGAGTAGTAGAGTAGTAATTCACCGCGCACGGCCGAGGAAGTTGTGTTTCTCGGTCACTATCTTTGGTCGGACTGCTCGCTCAGCCCAGCCAGCCGGCACTCAACTCGCTGGCTAAAGGTGTAATTACATCGGTAAGCTAACGACTATTTCTAACTTAACCTATATATATGTAGTATCAATGTACAATACAGTAGCCTGTGAACGCATAGTGACTAGGCTACGTTCTAGAAATTGGCACTCGCTTGGCGTCGTCTGTCTCCTATTATGTTCCCATTTCCCCTACTGGAGGGTGGGTGTAACGGATTCTGGAAAAATACAAGCGATATTTTCCACAGGGCTCAAAGGGTGTAGCAGCTAAGTAGCAGCAGACGATGTCAGAAAGTGCAAAGGCAGCAAGCACTACAAAACCTTTTCGGAGCGACACCCCAGCTTTGGGCCGTAGCTCAAGCGCTGGGGATACTCAGGAAATCCTTTTGCTTCTTCTTCTTGTCCGTCGCACCGTAGAAGCCGGACCCACTAGTAGAAGCAAGAAAGTAATTACTGAGAGGCACTGCAACAAGCTGCCTTCTCTGTATTTGATTGAAGAAGCCTACTGTGTAGACGAAACGCTTCGGAATAAAGATATGTGCGCATGTGTCTTATCAAATTGTAACGTGCTCAGTGCATATCACAGTCCACCATGATGGATTAACTTCAAGGTCCATGTTCCACCAGGCTAGTTTTAATAACTAACCATGTTCCACCAGGCTAATTTTAATAACTAACCATGTTCCACCAGGCTAATTTTAATAACTAACCATGTTCCACCAGGCTGGTTTTTACAAAGAAAGGCATGGTCCGGTCCTCAACGCATTTTTTTTTAAATGATTTAAGATGATAGTCCACCAAGCTGGTTTACTGATCGAGGCCCAATGTTCACCATGATGCTTGTATTAATAAAGTACATAACCCATCACGCTGGTTTCAATAAATAAAGACAAAGCTGGTTTTAATATAAACGAAGGCATTGTTCAACACGTTGGGTCTAATACTAAAGTCCATGGTCCATCACGCTGGTTTTAATAAAAACGATATAGTGTACCACGTTAGTTTTAATAAATGCGATGGTCCACGGCGATGTTTTCAATAATAAAAACAATGGTCCACCATATTTTTATTAATCAAAGACCAAGCTCTTACACGCTGGTTTATATAATCAAGGCCATGGTCCACCTCATTGTTTTATTAACCCAAAAGCCATGGTCCACCACCTCAATGAATCTACATAGTAGTCCATGACTATGGTCCACCAAGCCGGTTTTAATAAAGCTCATGATCTACCACGCTGGCTTTAATAGGGCCATGGTCCATCACGCTGGTTTTTAACAATTTTAATTTGTGTCCAGCTCGGAAATCAAATTAGCTGTTTTAAGTTAACTTTGGCTCACTGATCTCAAATCTGAGCTCGATCAGCTCATCAACTAAGAGTTAATTTAAATCTTGTGATCAATATTTTTATGCCATTTAAGGTTGAGGAACCATATGATGTGTGTTACCTAGCAACCAGATGTGTTATATTATGTACAGATAACATAAAAACAGATTAGGTTTTGCTGCTTCGTGCGCCACACTTAACATTTCTGAATAATATAACACCTATGATTGGTAGGTAACATCTATCATGTGGTTCTTCAGCCTTAAATAGCAAAAAAACTTTAAATGATTAAAACCAGCGTGGTGGACCATGGTCTTTATTAAAACCAGCGTGGTGGACCATGATCTTTATTAAAACCAGCGTGGTGGACCATGGTCTTTATTAAAACCAGCGTGGTGGACCATGGTCTTTATTAAAACCAGCGTGGTGGACCATGGTCTTCATTAAAACCAGCGTGGTGGACCACGGTCTTTATTAAAACCAGCGTGGTGGACCATGGTCTTTATTAAAACCAGCGTGGTGGACCATGGTCTTTATTAAAACCAGCGTGGTGGACCATGGTCTTTATTAAAACCAGCGTGGTGGACCATGGTCTTTATTAAAACCAGCGTGGTGGACCACGGTCTTTATTAAAACCAGTGTGGTGGACCATGATCTTTATTAAAACCAGAGTGGTGGACCAGGGTCTTTATTAAAACCAGCGTGGTGGACCACGGTCTTTATTAAAACCAGCGTGGTGGACCAGGGTCTTTATTAAACCAGTGTGGTGGACCATGGTCTTTATTAAAACCAGCGTGGTAGACCATGGTCTTTATTAAAACCAGCGTGGTGGACCATGGTCTTTATTAAAACCAACGTGGTGGACCATGGTTTTTATTAAAACCAACGTGGTAGACCATGGTCTTTATTAAAACCAACGTGGTGGACCATGGTCTTTATTAAAACCAGTGTGGTGGACCATGGTCTTTAATAAAACCAGCGTAGTGGACCATGGTCTTTATTAAAACCTGCGTGGTGGACCAGGGTCTTCATTAAAACCAGCGTGGTGGACCATGGTCTTTATTAAAACTAGCGTGGTGGACCATGTCTTTATTAAAACCAGCGTGGTGGACCACGGTCTTTATTAAAACCTGCGTGGTGAACCATGGTCTTCATTAAAACCAGCGTGGTGGACCATGGTCTTTATTAAAACCAGCGTGGTGGACCATGTCTTTATTAAAACCTGCGTGGTGGACCACGGTCTTTATTAAAACCTGCGTGGTGGACCATGGTCTTTATTAAAACCAGCGTGGTGGACCACCGTCTTCATTAAAACCAGCGTGGTGGTCCATGGTCTTTATTAAAACCAGCGTGGTGGACCATGTCTTTATTAAAACCAGCGTGGTGGACCATGGTCTTTATTAAAACCAGCGTGGTGGACCATGTCTTTATTAAAACCAGCGTGGTGGACCACGGTCTTTATTAAAACCTGCGTGGTGGACCATGGTCTTTATTAAAACCAGCGTGGTGGACCATGGTCTTTATTAAAACCAGCGTCGTGGACCATAGTCTTTATTAAAACCAGCGTGGTGGACCATGGTCTTCATTAAAACCAGTGTGCTGGACCATGGTCTTTATTAAAATCAGCGTGGTGGACCATGGTCTTTATTAAAACCAGTGTGGTGGACCATGGTCTTTATTAAAATCAGCGTGGTGGACCATGGTCTTTATTAAAACCAGCGTGGTGGACCATGGTCTTTATTAAAACCAGCGTGGTGGACCATGGTCTTTATTAAAACCAGCGTGGTGGACCATGGTCTTTATTAAAACCAGTGTGGTGGACCATGGTCTTTAATAAAACCAGCCTGGTGGACCATGGTCTTTATTAAAGCCTGCGTGGTGGACCAGGGTCTTTATTAAAACCAGCGTGGTGGACCACTGTCTTTATTAAAACCAGCGTGGTGGACCATGGTCTTTATTAAAACCAACGTGGTGGACCATGGTCTTTATTAAAACCAACGTGGTGGACCATGGTCTTTATTAAAACCAACGTGGTGGACCATGGTCTTTATTAAAACCAGTGTGGTGGACCATGGTCTTTAATAAAACCAGCGTGGTGGACCATGGTCTTTATTAAAACCTGCGTGGTGGACCAGGGTCTTCATTAAAACCAGCGTGGTGGACCATGGTCTTTATTAAAACCAGCGTGGTGGACCATGTCTTTATTAAAACCAGCGTGGTGGACCACGGTCTTTATTAAAACCTGCGTGGTGGACCATGGTCTTCATTAAAACCAGCGTGGTGGACCATGTCTTTATTAAAACCAGCGTGGTGGACCACGGTCTTTATTAAAACCTGCGTGGTGGACCATGGTCTTTATTAAAACCAGCGTGGTGGACCACCGTCTTCATTAAAACCAGCGTGGTGGTCCATGGTCTTTATTAAAACCAGCGTGGTGGACCATGTCTTTATTAAAACCAGCGTGGTGGACCATGGTCTTTATTAAAACCAGGGTGGTGGACCATGTCTTTATTAAAACCAGCGTGGTGGACCACGGTCTTTATTAAAACCTGCGTGGTGGACCATGGTCTTTATTAAAACCAGCGTGGTGGACCATGGTCTTTATTAAAACCAGCGTCGTGGACCATAGTCTTTATTAAAACCAGCGTGGTGGACCATGGTCTTCATTAAAACCAGTGTGCTGGACCATGGTCTTTATTAAAATCAGCGTGGTGGACCATGGTCTTTATTAAAACCAGTGTGGTGGACCATGGTCTTTATTAAAATCAGCGTGGTGGACCATGGTCTTTATTAAAACCAGCGTGGTAGACCATGGTCTTCATTAAAACCAGCGTGGTGGACCATGGTCTTTATTAAAACCAGCGTGGTGGACCATGGTCTTTATTAAAACCAGCGTGGTAGACCATGGTCTTTATTAAAACCAGCGTGGTGGACCATGGTCTTTATTAGAATCAGCGTGGTGGACCATGGTCTTTATTAAAACCAGCGTGGTAGACCATGGTCTTTATTAAAACCAGCGTGGTGGACCATGGTCTTTATTAGAATCAGCGTGGTGGACCATGGTCTTTATTAAAACCAGCGTGGTGGACCATGGTCTTCATTAAAACCAGCGTGGTGGACCATGGTCTTCATTAAAACCAGCGTGGTGGACCATGGTCTTCATTAAAACCAGCGTGGTGGACCATGGTCTTCATTAAAACCAGCGTGGTGGACCATGGTCTTCATTAAAACCAGCGTGGTGGACCACGGTCTTCATTAAAACCAGCGTGGTGGACCATGGTCTTCATTAAAACCAGCGTGGTGGACCATGGTCTTCATTAAAACCAGCGTGGTGGACCATGGTCTTCATTAAAACCAGCGTGGTGGACCATGGTCTTTATTAAAACCAGCGTGGTTGACCATGGTCTTTATTAAAACCATGATCTTTGAATACACTGGCCAACAAAGGCTTCTAGTTTAAAAACGTGTTTTTAACTAATTTTGGGAAGCTGAATTTACTCAACATGCTTTTTAAGGAATAGCTCATCGCTGTGTGTAGAGCTTCATCAAGCTCTAGACAGAGAAGTTTTCAGAAACGTGTGTATTAACGAGCGATGGCAATACGTCATTTGGATCCAACTGATAATGAGATGGTATAAGGATATCACAAAACTTTAACAAACCTCCTCATTCCTGAAGGTACATTCTATTCCGCTTGGCGCAACCTAAAAGTAGAAGTCAGAGCAAAATCGGATTGCTGTAACGAATTTAGCTGCATCAGAGACCTTAAAGAAGCACAACAACTTGAGACTCAGTAAGCCAGTGACGCCGTGTGCAGGTATTACTATCGTCTTCACAAAGAGGCAGTCCACGACCAGTGGTGCTACATGCTAACACTGGCGAGAGAAACACAATAAAACGCCTAGCTGCAAATAGGAAAATTACCACTATACTATCTTAATATTTTTTATGTATTATGCATCAATGGTGTGATAACTCTACGGAGGTCATCTACTAAACGTGTTTTTTTAATGTACAGTGGAACCTCGGTGTTCGAACGTACCGGACCTCGAACAAACCAGAGCAACCAGAGTCTGAACAATTTTTTTTCAGAAAAAAAATGATTCGAATCTTAAAAAACTTTACACGAAAGCTCAGTTTCAAAAGTGTTTTGAAGTGATCTCTGACACAGACCTTACTCTCAGAGACTTGTGGAAGAGTCAGATCAACATCTAGTGTGTGAGGCTGATAATTCAAGCCTGGGAAATATTGTTTCAGACATCCAACTTTTTGCAGTCGAACTTTTCCAGTCAGTTGTAACATAACGTTAGTAAACAACTGTTAAAGCGTAACCCTTGACTCAGATCTTCAGCATATAAGATGCAAGATGCTTTGCCAAGATATTTTGTGGGAAAAGGTGCGCCTTATATGCCGAAAAAACTTTAATTTTTTATTGAAACAATGAAAAATAAATCAAAATAAACTTAAGTGAATCAAAGTTAAACAGACATGAATTCAGAAATCTTTTCTCAGGTGATTATAGTGAATACTGAAGCGCTGGTGATATATACCCTGATTTACCAGGACCTATGAACTGCAGACAGGAGGCAGAGACGCGATGCAGCAGAGTACAGACTTATCTGTGATAGCCACAAATGGCACGATGAATAGACTATTAGTGGTGATGAGACGAAAGTAGACACGCAGCCACGTACAATGAAGTTGATTCTCAAATAGTGAAGTAAAGATGCCTTCCACAGAATTATATATGGCAAGCAGTAGAATAATACAAGCCTCTTGTCGGGGGCTAGGTAGCTCTTCATGTACCTCGGAGGTCTGGTGATCGGCAGGGAAACATTCCGGCTGAAAGAGAAAAAAAAAACGGTAGTTAACATCGGGCCAAAAATACATTATTGGCACAGTAGGACCTTTAGGAAAAGATGTGATTTCAAAATTAATTTAAAACTAATAAAAAACGTACACCATATCAAGAGTGGAAACAAGTGCAGAAATTGATAAACACGATACAATGTACAAAGCACATTACCAACTGACTCGGAGGAGGATACGACTGTCAGACAAGCAGAACAAGGGAGAGCTTATTTCACTGACTCCCTCTTCGCCTGTCTTCCTCGAGGGTAGTTCTACAGGGTGGCTGGCAGGTAGTGCTGTCAACGTTTCTCTGCTAACAATCGTATCCCACATCCCAACGACCTACAACACAGTCATTCACACATTTACTCTGGAATATGTACTCCACAACCTGATAATCACGAGGTGGATGACTGAATATGTAGAGCTCCTGGGGGGGGGTGAGGGGTGATGATAGACGAGGGGTAGAGTATGGGGGAGGGGATAGCGTGATGGTTGTAAGTAGGAGAAAAGTTGGAGGGTGGGGTTAGCTTTGAGAGTCATGCTGGGGAGGAGAACAGGGCAGGGGAGAAGTGGAGGGTCCACAACACACAAACAATAGACAGGTAAGGTCAGTGGTAGTGTCAGTAACTGTGGCTTGAACCACACAAGTCGATCTTCATTAAAACAATACCTTTTACATGATCTTCCTTCACCCTCCACCTATACGCACATACAGTCATACACATACACCAATGTTTATAAATCAACGTAAACTGATACATAAACACTCTATACATTATTATTATAATTTATTATTATTATTATTGATTGTAGTAGCATTAGTGGTAGTAGAAGCAGCAGTATTAGTGGCAGTATTACCATTTGTACTAGTGTTGTGGGTAAACTCTAAAGCCATATGAATCATATAGCTCCTGGGGAAAGGGAGACAAATAGGTTTGATTCCAGGAAGAGGAGGCAGCTCCAATTCTTCGAATCCAGAGCATGACAAATAAAGCAACGATAGAGTAGGACCTAGGGAGACTGACTGAAGTGGAGAGAGAGAGAGAGAGAGAGAGAGAGAGAGAGAGAGAGAGAGAGAGAGAGAGAGAGAGAGAGAGAGAGAGAGAGAGAGAGAGGTAAGAGGGTTCACCAATCTTTCATGTGAGGCCAGAGAGCAGCTCTGAGCTGCTCTCTGGCCACCACACAGGCTGAAGTCTTGTGTGGTGACATTTTCAGTGCTGCGGAGGCAGGTGTTTCTAAATGTTTTGATGTCGCATGATACCTTCTGACGCAAAACGCATCACTTTCTGACGCAAGCAGACGGGACCCTATGCCGCAAACGTGGTTACTTCTGACGCAAACACAGTACTTTTTTCTGTAAACTGAAAAAGAAATTGATCCATGAACTCACACACACACAGACAAAAACACACACGCAAAAAAAAAAAAATGCACACACACCTTGAGTAGTTCAGACCCTTTTTGAATTACTATTTATTGTGTTAGTAAATCACCTGCAGGATGCTTACAGGGAATTATCTGAATTATTACCTACAAGTAATTTGGGTGAGGTAAGTGGGACTTAAGTCACAGCAAGTCGACTAACTGTAACTCCCTCGATGCCCATTAAGTCCCAGCAAGTCGACTAACTGTAACTCCCTCGATGCCCACTCCCTACCACTCTCACAAAAAGCTAAACCCGACATTAAATTAATAATTACAATAATAAACTTCAATAGTAATAATGGTAAATTATAAAATATTGTGGACTATATATGATTAGGCTTGCTGTGTACACAAAATAAACTGGTATTTAACACTTACCATTAATTACTGGAAGACACTTGTTGCTGATGGAATGCACCCTAGCCTTACCCTAGCAGCTAGAATTTACTATGGCCAACACAAAAACTACTGTACATTATGAGTAAACATCACTTAGCTGAGGTGTGCTTCTAGGAGAATTGGTGTCCTCTATTTTTTCGTCCTGGCTGCCGATTTGTAAGGATTTTCCACACTATCCCATTTCTTCAGCAGGGGACATTGACACAGGTTCCTATTACAAATTCAGGACGAGAAACCCTAAATGACCTTCGAGAATTCCTGATTATATTTCACAGTTCAGTCGAACGTTCACACATTAAATTTAATATGGCGTCCCCCTCTGTGTCGTCACTCCCCCAGCTGTTCTTCCTTCCTCTTCACTTGAAATTTCTCGAAGGGTCCAAATAGCATCACATTTTAATATGCAGTTATTATATTATTCATTTATATGTTCTACATTTAGAAAATCATGTAAATTTCCACACTGCGACTGGGGGATGGTCGTTGATAAACGACTTAATTAAAAATGTATTTGTATTCCACCTTGCTTTACAGTTTTTACACGCATTTATAATTAAAATTATCGGAGAATGGGCTTTGGTATAAAGATAGGATACATTGCATATTCACACAATTCATTTTGTATCCTATCTCTATACCTAATTACATCTGAATATAGCCCAAGTTTATCTATTATTGAACCTTTTACAAATTTTCCTTTTAACAACAATTTAATTTCATCTCTCTATCCATTTATTAACACAATTATTAAATTATAACAATAGTAAATATTTACTGTTCCATTTAGTTTTTAATCCTTGTATGTATGTATAATGTTCGCCAAGACCATAGTCCTGGCACGGGTCTCAATCTTGCGATGACCCGTCTCTGGCTCCCGAGGGAGAAAGGTTTCTACAATGATGCGACATATGCTGTTCAAGCACTCTTCTGGTCAGTTCAACTGGTGCATCTCATAAGCGACAACACCGTATGTACTCCTAACTATGGACACTAGCGAGGAGGAGGATATGTCGTTATCACAGGTAACAGCTTGTCTGGTTCGTTGACTCCATGGTACACTAGTGTGGCCGCAGTCATCTCTGGGTCCTCTTCGGGAGGGAATATCACTCCTAGTTGCCTGCGGAGTGTCTCAGTAACTTCGCACTCCAGAAGATAGTGTGTTAGGGGCCGCTGGACAACGTGCTGACAGTACTGGCACATCTCCTCCTCAGCCTTGTCTACCATCATCTTGGCTGTGGGAAAGCCCAAACGAAGCCGATGGATGGCGGTACACTGCGCTCTGGACCAGCTTCTATCATATGGAGGGGGTTCTCCCTGAGTCGCTGCTCGGTACCACTGTTGAGATGGGGTATCACCTAAGACCTCCCCCATAAGTTTCATGGCTCTGGCAGCCACCAGTTTGGTCTGTCGTAGGCTGATTGGGACAGTAATCCCAACATGTGGATAGTCTGTTGCTGCCTTGGCTGCATCATCTGCCGCCTCATTTCCCCGGATGCCAGCATGGCTGGGGATCCAGTTCAATGTCGATCTGTTACCCTGAACTTCTAAGGCTGTCATTATGCTCAGGATCGATGTGATGAGGTGAACATTGTCCTGTGGTTGAGGATGGGAGAGGGCATTGATTGCAGAGGTGGAATCAACATGTATGACAGGTCGGAGTCGATGTCGTAGGGCATGTGACAATGCCTGCTGAATCGCCACCAGCTCAGCTTGAAGGATCGTGCAGTGGTCAGGGAGTCGCCAGCCTTGTGTGTGACCATTGTGGTACAGTCCAGCTGCTGCTCTCTTCCTGTCAGGGTCGACAGAACCATCTGTGAAATACACTGCACATGTGCCTCCCTCTGCCAGTGCCATGCTTGTCTCAGCATGATTGCTGAGGGTGTCTTGACTGCAGAGACGCTTAGAGATGGGTAGCTGCATGATGCAAACATCGGCTGGATCTGGGCGCCAGGGAGGTGGTGGATGGTACCCAGCAACAGGAAGGTCACAACTCTTCTCAAGGAGTAGTTGTATAGGCAGCAGCTTCCGCCCAGCAGCACAAAACGAACGAATCCAGGAGTAGTCCGTGAAGAGTGTGGGATCTTGTGACATGGTTGTTAATATCCGTCTCCTTAGTGGGGTACCTTGCTGCCGGTGCAGAATCGTGGCCACTTTGCAGGCATTTATGTATCTTACTCTGTCAGCCAAGGAAGGAAGCCGGGCCTCAGATCTGAGACATACTGTGTTGGTCCAGATGGGGGCCCCAAGCATAGTTCTTATCGCCTGGATTTGTACGACCTCCACCCTTTGCCTGCTCTGCGGGAAGAGATGAGCTAAAGCCGGTGCACCGTAGTCAATGAGCGAGCGTATAGCTTGTATATAGTACAAGCGAAGTACATCTTTGCTTGCCCCTGCACGGTGCCTCGTCATGGCTCTCATGGCGTTGAGTCTGAGTAGAGCACGTGACCTGACATACTCGGCCTGTTTCTGAAAGGTCAGCTTTTTATCAATGTAGATTCCCAAGTACAGGTAGGAGCCTGTCCACTCAAGTTCTATATCCTGAATACGTAATCTATTCACAGGATCTGGTCCCTTGAACATCATTGCAAGAGATTTCTCGGCCGAGATCTTGAGGCCTAGTTCCTTGCAAGACTGCGTAATTAGGTCCAAAGCTCTCTGAGCCTGTCGTTCTAAATTGCCTTTCCCATTCACTACGAGTGCAAGATCATCAGCATAGCTGAGGAGCTGTGTACCACTATGAAAGGGAAGGCTCACAAGTTCCTGCATAAGGATGTTAAACAGGGTAGGACTGAGCACACCTCCTTGTGGCGTACCGTTTTCCAGGGTTTTAAAGGAAGAGTAGTGTCCCTGAAAGCTGACACAGGCCTGCCTGCCCCTAAGGTAGGACTCTATCCAGGCCAGGAGGCGTCCTTTGATTCCCTTCCGAGCTAGTATTGCCAGAATTGCTGTGGGGCTGGCTAGCTCAAATGCCTTCTCAAGGTCGAGGTAGACGACGATACTAGGTTTTTTGTTGCTATCAGCAATCTGGCTTAGTAGAGTGGTTATGCACTCTGCTGTACCCACTCCTTTGGTGAAGCCAAATATGTGATGATGAGAGGGTCCAAGTTTCCATAGGAGGCGGTTTAACACCATCCTCTCAGCAGTCTTGGCTAAGCAGCTGGTCAGCGATATGGGTCTCATACTGCCTGGGTCCTTGGGCTTTGGAATTGGTACGATGGTAGCTTTCTTCCAAGCTGCTGGGAGTGTCCTGGCCCTCCACGACTTGTTAATGACGTCTAGTATGGCCTCCCATCCACTCTGCCCAGCCCGTGCAATCATGGAGTATGTAACACCATCGATGCCCGGGGCAGTGTCACCTGTGTTCTTAATGGCACGTCGGAGTTCCAAGTCCGTGAGGTCTTCATCAGTCACATCTTCCGACTCACATGCAGCTTGTATCGTTAGCTGGCGCTGTGGCAGAAGATCCGTCTGTATATTCCGGATGTCCTGTGGGAGCTGAGTGGAGGCTCCCCTGGAAGTGAAAAGCTCCACTAGTTTCTCAGCTTCCTGGGATGGGTTCGGGTGTGCTGGTGGCCTCGGCTTGCTCTTGCCAGTTGCTATGTTGAGCTTGCCCCATATCTCAGATAAGGTGGTGTGATGCCCGAATGTTGAGCACCACTCCAGCCATTTCTCAGTTTTTACTCTGAGAGAGACTGCGGGCATGCTGCACAATGGCTCTCAGAGTATTCCTGTTCTCTGCCGTAGGGTTACGCCTGTATAGCTTCCTAAAAGAGTTGATGCGGTGGTTCTGCTCCCGCACCTCGTCGTTGTAGAACCACCAGTCTCTTTTGTGAGTGCGTCCTGCGGACTTCTTTGGAATTGCGCACTCTGCTGCCTGGATGAGAACAGTGATTAGCTCCTGTTCAGCCGTATCACAGTCTTCAGATAGAGAGTATGTGGACCACCAGTCATGAAGATAATCCTGGAACACCTTCCAGTTGGCCCTCTTTACGTCCCATCTAGGAGGCAGCACAACTGTGGGAGGCCTGTTGATGTTGAAGGTGGTGATCACTGCAAAGTGGTCACTGACAAGGTGAGGATGAGTTTCCCATGTGGCTCCTGCTGCGAGTTGTCTTGACCCGAAGGTAAGGTCGAGGCAGCCACCCAACAGGTGTGTGGGGTCTCCATTGTTTAGCAACTTTACCTCTGGAATATCGTGTAGGAGCATTGCTATGTGTCTGCCAGCAGCATTGGTTGCTGAGTGAGAGTGCAGCATTGGGTGATGTGCGTTGAAATCTCCACCCACAATAATACACTCAGTGCGTGCTAGTGCGAGGAGCTCTGCAATGTCGAGGGTGTGTCTTGGGTTCTTGTAGATGTTATAGATGGTAATGGGCGCCCCAGGTATGTGCACAAGGATGGCCTGTACCTCGACATCCTCCCCACAGTCCACAGGGTTGGCTATAACCTCGTGAGGTATTGTATTGGATACAAATACAGCTGTGCCTCTGCAGTGAACGCCCGGGTCCATGTGCCGAAAATACCCAGCAAAACCGGGTAGTCTTGGGCACATAGTCGGGACAGTCAGAGTTTCTTGTAGCAAGACGATGTCAACCCGATCCCGAATTACTGCCTCCAGCAAGAGGTGCTGTTTGCCCCTCAGGCCCTGAATGTTCCATTGTAGGACCTTGAGGGTGTGATTTGGTACCGAGGTTATTCCATCGCTGTTGTTTCCTGAGCTGGAGACTGAGTCCTGCCCGCTCTGAGAACCTGCAAATTCATGGCATCCACTGTCTCCTCTTCGGTCAGAAAGCACACTCTCAGGAGAGTACTGACCATCTGCCGGAATGCGCTCTGTTGTTCCGTGGAGTTGATTGTGTTGCAAATAAGATCCGTGAACACCTTGATGAGTGCTACGAGATCCTCCCTGGTGAGGGCCTGCTTTGGAGTTGGGTTCGAAACAGTGGATATTATCTGGGTTGTTGTGGTCTGTAGGGACTGCTGAGGGTTGGATTTCTTTATTGTATGCACCGTGGTCTGTTGCTGTATACCAGGTTGGGTAGCCGGGATCTGCTGGTGAGGTGCCAGTTGAGTCTGCAAAGCGCCTGTGCCGGGTAAGGAGTGCCTGCGTTGTCGTGCTATGGCCGGTGGGGGCTCGTTTAGTGCCGCCTGCTGATCGCATTGACCAGATGCACCCTGTTGACGCCTCCTGTTCCTCTTGTTTCTGTTTCTTCGTTGAGGTAGGGGTGCAGGAGGTTCTTGACCTTGACGCCTGGTTGAGGCTTCTAGGGTTGGGAATTCCTGGGCATTGACTTGGGTTAGCTGCTGAGAGATCTGCGGTATGGCAGGGTTCTCTGCACCCATCGTCTGCTGAGAGTGATGATCCGTCGTAGCCTGTTGCCGAGTTTTTGGCGTCTTCCAGACTTCTTGAATTCTGGCGAGCCTCTCGGGGCATCGAGGATTCCAGGCATGGTGTTTCTGCCTGCAGTTCGGGCATTGTGGAGTGGGTGGCGATGCATTTTTCAGCTTGGTGATGCATTCCTCGGTAGGGTGGTGCTGGCTGCAGACACCGCAGATTACTCTGTTCGGACAGAGTGCACCCAGGTGTCCATAACGCTGACACTTGAAACAGCGAACTGGTTCTGCTGTGAAGGTCCTGACATCGTACCTGCCCCAAGAACCGAGGTCCAGCTGGGATGGCAGTGGTCCTACATGCTGAATGAGGACCTGTCGGGTTGGTGCGTTGCCTGCCGTCTTTGCCTTGAGACGTTGAGCTGACACCACACTGGGGTGAGCTGCTACTGCCTCGATGGGCATCATCAGCGGGTATCGCATCACTACACCCTTGGTGATCTTCTGCCGAGAGTCCAGTTCCTCCAGGGTGAATGAGCGATCTGTCTCCATGACTCTCTTCAAGGTGGTATACATTTCCTTGTTGAGAGGAGTCAATATTGGTTCTCCCCTCAAGTTGAACCATATCTTGAACTTCAGGTTGTGTCGTGATTCCAGGTATGAAACAACCCCATAGTGGGTTCTGTGGTCCCCGTAAGACTTCACCTTGAATTTGCCAGGTCGGTTGAGCTGGTTTGCCTGCTCCTTGGACGGACGGTGCTTCTTCTTGTTGTCCACAGTGTTCCATCCCTCTTGGTTTTCGGGGGGTGCGGTGTTTATTTCCGCACCTGTTTCTATTGTCGCTGGCTCCATGGTTGGGACTGTCAGATCTGCTACAATGTGAGCAGGATCTTCCTCTTCCTCTCGCAACTTCTTCGCTAGAATTTCGCCCCACATTTCCAAATCTGAGTCCTCCGTCGTGTTCATGGAGCATCGTGACCTCTTCTTTTCGGCAGAAGCCATGTGCCTATCTTGTGATAAGGTAGTGTATAAGGTAGTGAACTCCGTGAACTGGCCCGGGCCCTTCCAAGTGGTGGCCCGGCACTGGCTCCCTGTCTAGGGAGTCTGAGACCTAAGTCTCCCATGGGAGGAGGCACAATTACCCCCCTCATCTTGTCAAACTCGGGCTCTGGCACCAACCATGCCCTAGAAGGGCAATGCATGGTGTCGATCATGCTAGCGCTGTGCTCTCCTGTGTGGAGTGTCGTGTGTTGGTGTTCATTTTCATTCATGTTGATTCGCAGGTCCTTCTGGCCCAGGTCTTCTCCAGATGGTGACCCGGCAGTGGCCCCCCGGGTGGGGGGTGACGATAATAATCTTTCTTCTTTCTTGGCCCTCCGGTTGGAGGATGTCGTCTTCTTCTATCTTGCGCTGACTTCCCCAAAGAGAAGCGCAGTTGGGCAGAGGCAGCAGTTACAGGGTTGATTGGAGCCACACCCCAGCTTTAGCGGACAGCAAAGTGCTGGGTGAATGGTCATGGATAGTCGTGCTAGACGAGGGTACCGTCTTCAAGGTCCCCATTCTGAAGCATCCTGAATTTCCTCTTTGAGGTGTACTCGACTTCCACAAGGTGTTGGGTGTTGGCAGTGAGTAGTCTGGTCATGTCTGCAGTGGTGTATGTAGCAGTTTGGTCGTAGGTATACTTGACTGTTCCGTCCTGGAGGTGATGATGGATTTCTGAAGACAGCATTGTGTTCTTATACTGCTTGGTTGTGTAGAAGTATACACCCTTCAGATATCGGACTTGTTGTGGTGCAGCAGTGTCAGTGGCAGTGGCACCGTGGGGTGCATCCGCAGTGTCTTGTGTTTTTGCTTTCTTGGCTGGTGGCTGAACTGGTGAAGGCGAGATTTCCGACTGGTCAGTTGCTCTAGCAGTGGATGAAAGCGGTAGTGGACTCTCATTGGTGGGGTTTGCCGACGTCTCAGTGGTCTCTGATTGGTCCATCTCTGTGTCTAGTGGAGGTTGTGACAGCGGTGGAGCAGCGGTGATGCTGGTAATATTTGCAGTAGATTTTAGGATCTCAGTGGAAGGTGGTGATGCAGGGAATGTGAGGCCAGGCATATTATTTAGTTTGAAAAGTTCATTGATTGTGGTGTTGAAGGAACCAGGCTCAGCTGCATTCTGTACATGAGCATACATAATGCAACAAAGAATCTTGGTGGAGTCGGCAGTAGGTGCTGGCAGGGAAGTGGTGGGAGCAGCTTGCGTGGCATGTAGTATCTTGGTAGTGTCTGCTTGAAGCTTGGCGATAGCAGAATATGTGGTTGCTTGTGGGTTGGGTTTCTTTTGTTGTTGTTGTTGTTTCTTGAGTATGTCTCTTCTGGTAGGGCACCTGGCAGCAAGAGTATGGTGGTCATTCTTGCAGTTCAAGCATTTAGGTGGTGAAGCAGTAGTGCAATTCTTGAAGTCATGACCCTCACGGCCACATGTGGAGCAGAACTTCTTGTCCTTGGTAGGACAATCATTTGTGGTGTGTAAGTATGAGTAACAATTATAGCACTGTGAGATATGTTGGAATTTCTCTGCTTCGATGAAGGCTGGGTTGATGTGGAAGTAGTGAATAACCAGGCCCTCAGCGAGAGCTCTGGCTGCCATGTTGACGTCACTGAAGGTGACCTTCAGCATGGATGAAGCATTGGGTATTTTAGTAATGAAGTCCACCTTGGCCCAAGGGTTCTTTGCTTCGATAGATGACTTGATTTCTTCAGTGGCCTGTACAGTGATAAGGTTGTCGAGTCGCTTGAGGAACACAGTTCTCCTGGCCCTCAGTGCTGGGGAAGTCAAGACAAGAAATCCCTGGTCTCGTAGAGTGGTAGTAGCAGTGGTGGTAAGTAGTTTCTCAGCCTCTGTGTCGTCTGTACAGACGACAACAAAGGCCTCATTGAGCGATAAAATCGCATTACATTTGACTTGCAGCCTGCCACTAACGACAGCTGCAAGTGCTAGTTAGGACGACTCATTGGTTGTGCCACTCGCTGGTTTGATCTTTACTCTGTTAGAGTAATGCATCGTGAGTGTGTACCTGGGTGAACGAACGAACGAAAGTTCAGGTAAGATCCCAAATGGGATGAGCGGGGAAGACGGGACAGACGAAGAATAGTGCTGGAGAGGAGTGTTCTTAGTCGTAGAAATAGAGCCAGGGCTTAACCCAGCAGCAAAGGCGATCGTGGGACAGATATTGAAAAGAGAAATTCCGGTTCTTCTGTTGGGACTCCGGTGGGGTGAGCTGGGAGTAAGGGACTTGCGACCTTTAGAGCTAGAGAGGAGTGCAGAACTGAGTCATGTCTTAACCCAAAAAAGCTAAGGCGAACGTTGGTCATAGAATGGTACCTGTCTTAGAAGGTACCTGTCAGCGGATCCAAGGTTATTTGTAAGTAGGGTTAGGAGCAGGATCATGCAAGGAGTAGAAAAGGTTGTGTTGGTTTGTGGGTCTGCGAATGTCTTCGTCAAGGAGAGAGGTCCAGTAGTCATGTCGTGTCTCAAGTTTGTCTATCTGTCTGTCACTGAGCCTCTTCCAGTACAGATTCAGCGCAGGGACGTCTAACTGGGCATGGAGAGACTCGCTTGTGGCGAAGTCCTCCCATCTGACATCAAGCACCCAGCGCAGCGCCTTGTTCTGGACACGCTGCAGTTTAAGTAAGTTTGTTTTTGCTGCAAGAGAGAGGGCTAGAGGAGAGTAAGTTAACAGAGGACGTATTAGGGATTTGTAGAGGTGTAGTTTGGTGCGTTGAGAGGCATGTTTCAGCTTGTAGAGGCCCGCAAGGGCCTTACTAGCTATTGCATGCCTTGAGTGAATGTGTCCGTGTAAACGAAGAAGGTAGTCAAGATTAACGCCAAGGACAGTGACAGATTGTGTGATAGGGAAGTAAGTGCGGGTGTCAGCTGTTCTGAGTTCGACAGGTAATGGAGGATCACGTTTCCTGTAGTTAAAATACGTAATGCTGGATTTTGCTGCATTGGTTTTGATCCTCCATTTTTGTTCCCAGATGGCTATCCTGTCAACCTCATTTTGTGTTTTGTGTGTGAGTGTATCTATATTGGCATGAGTGATAAGTTGTGTAATGTCGTCTGCATAGGCTAGTGTGATGGAGTTGTGGTATATAGGTGTTGGAATGTCGTTAGTGTATAAAATGTAGAGGGTAGGGGAAAGGACAGATCCCTGGGGTACTCCAGCATTTAGTGTGAAGTAGTCAGAGTAACAGCCTTGGAATTTGATTCTCATGGTACGGCCGTCTAGGAAGTTGCAGAGGAGTTTACGAGTATTGAGAGGCAGGTTGAAGTTAGTGCAGAGTTTGTACTTGAGCCCCTCGTGCCACACAGTGTCAAAAGCTTTTTCAACGTCTTTTGCAACCAGGGCTGTCCTGTTTCTTTGTTTTGTGTTTATGTGGATGTAGTTGAGAATGATGTTAATGGCATCCTGTGTGGATCTGTGTGTTCTGAAGCCAAACTGGCCATCTGAAAGTAGAGAATTATGTTCCAGGTATCTGCGAAGGCGATGATTAATGAGTTTTTCAAAGAGTTTTCCTAAAGTTTCGAGGAGGCTGATAGGGCGATAGTTTCTAGGGTCAGAGTGGTCTTTATTGGGTTTAGGAAGGAGGATAGCAGTAGCAGCTTTGAAGAGGGAAGGGAAGTATCCAGAGGCAAGGGAGGCATTGAGGAGGTTTGTGTAGGCAGTAATGATAGAGTCAGGAAGGTGTTTCAGGATAATATGGTTTAGGCCAGAGGCACCAGGAGCCTTTGGAGGAAGGTGTCTGAGGAGAGTTTTAATGTCTGTGTTGGTGAAAGGAGTGTCGAGTTCTTGGGAGGAGGTAAGAGTGTCTAGATGTATGTGGCTGTCTGGTGTTGTTTCTTGTGTGTGTGCAGTGTTCCAGTGTTCTATGTTCTGAATGTGTTGAATAACGTTAGGGTGAGGTGGGTGAGCGTGGAAGATGTTCTCCCAGATGTGTTTGAAGATGTTGGTAGCAGCCTGTGGGTCTGAGATGTGTGTGTTGTTGTGGGTGATGTGTTTGAATTTGTTGGTGGGAGTAGTGCCTCTGATTTTTTTGATAAAGTTCCAGAAGGCTTTAGTGTTTTTAACACGCTGCCTGTCCGCTTGTTGTATTAGTCGTGACCAGTGATTGTTGTGGTCTTGGTCTAGGCTGTGTAAAATGTTGTTTCTAAGGTAAGTGAGATCTAATCGGACTTGATTAAATCTATGTGTGTTGTAGAGGAAGCGGTTGTGGTAGCAGATAATTAGTCTTCTTGTTCTGAGTGACGGTTTGAAGGAATAACGAGTGGTGTGAGTTTTCTTTGGTATTGCGATGTTGGCTGCTTGTGTAATGGTGTCCTGGATGAGATCAAGTTGAGTATCGATGTCAGAGATAGGTTTGTTGTTGTAGTCATAGGTGAGGTTAATATTGTCTATGTGTTGTTTGAAAGCATCCCAGTCAGCGTTCTTGTAGGAGAATGAAGGTGTGGTTGGAATGAGGATAGGGTTGGAGGAGATGTGTAAGATGACTGGGATGTGATCAGAGCCTGTAATAGGGCCAGGTGAGATGTAATGTTGAAATAGAGAGCTGGCTCGGTTTGCCAGAATGATGTCTGGTTTGCCTTGGCCCGTGTGGTTGAAGAAGGTATTGAAGTCTGGGCCAAGATGAATTAGGTGTTTATGGTTTGTGAAGTTGAGTAATTGGTGACCAAGTTGGTTGTTACTGGTGTGATGAAAGGCAGTGTGTTTGGCATTCATGTCAGCTAGTAGGTAAGTTGGTGTGTTGGTGTAGTTGAAGACTAAGGAGAGGTCGTGTATGTTGAGAGTAGTGTTTGGGCGAGCATAGGTGGTGAAAAAGATAAAGGGGCCAAGGTGGGTGTGTATTCTGACCGCAAGACAGTGTTGGTGAATAAAAGGGATTGGGAGAAATTCATGTTTTATGTTGGAATTGACAAGGATGGCAACCCCATCGTGGGGATCATAGGGGGACTGTAGTGCAGTATAACCATAATGGCGGATACATTGAGGGGCTTTGAGGCAGGTACTGTTTAGCAAAACAATATCTGGCCTCTCTGCTTCAAGGAGCTCGGCCAGTAGGTGTCTAATTGTAAAGTAAGAACGTACGTTGAACTGAATCGCCTTAAACGTGATTTAATGGTTTCGTCTTAGCAAAGTTAATGTCGGGGGAGGAGTTTGGATTAAAGCCCGTGATAGAGGTGCCATCAGTGGATGTGTGTTTGTAGGTGCTACGGACCCGTTTCCTGGAGGGGGAGGAAGAGATGGATCTGTTTTTATGTTCTTTGGTCTGTCCGTTAGAAGTTGGGGTAGGTTTAGGTTTGAGTGGATTTTGTCTGGAGGAGGTGGAGTTGGACCTGGATGAGGTTTTGGTTGTGGTGGAGTGGGCGAAGGTGGATTCAGAGGAAGTGGAAGTTTTGGTAAGCTGTGAGGAAGTGGAAGCTTTGGAAGGGGATGAAGTGGGTAAGGAAGTGGGGGGAGGGGTGGTCGTAGCAATAGCAGTAGGGGTGTTGGTGGGAGGTGTAGAAGTAGTGAAGAGAGGTAGTGGAGGAGGAGAGCTGGTGGGAGTAGGAAGTGGGGGGGTGGGAGAGAGGAAGGAGGGAGAGGTTGTAGGAGGCTTGGAAGAGAAGCAGGAAGGAGGGATAATTAAAGAGGGAAGATTGTTAGCAGACAAGATTAGGTTAAGGACATGTGAGTAGTCTGATTGGTAAGCTTGTGAGATTACCATTGCAGAGTGGGCAGCAGTGGCAAGTTGACAGTTAGTTTTGTAGTCTAGTGTGGGTGTAGAAGGAGAAGTGCTTGTAGTCTGTGTGTTGGTGTTTGATGTGTGTAGAGTAGAAGAGGTAGACCAAGTGCGTGGGGAGGCCCAGGCATTGGGGGTAGGGGAGGGAGGTGTGGAAGGGGAGGGAGGTAAGGAAGGGGAGGGAGGAGCAGGGAAGGGGTTGGGTAGGGAGGGAGGTTGGTTTGCTCTGAGGGAGGAGAGAATGTGCTTTCTAGAAGGGCAGGAATTTGCAACTGCAGTGTGTGACCCGCCGCAGTTAGAACATTTAAGGGGGAGGTTGCAAGTATTCCAGAAGTGGCCAGTTGCTGAACATCTGGAGCAGACTTGTGTAGATGTGCATGTGTTTTTGTCGTGGCCGAATTTGTAGCATTTAAGACATTGTGTGATTGGGTGGAAGTTCGGAGTGAAGAGAGCGTTTGGAGGAATGCGGATGGTCTTGGCAAAGATTCCTTGACTGAAGAGTGTAGAGGCGTCAGCAGGAGTAGAACAGCGTATTTTGAGAATGGTAGAGTTTTCTGGTCTGTAAATATCGTCAACAGAGACTTTGTTCTTAGTACTGATATCTTTTATTAAGTCTTCTTTGTCTGTGTCATAGGCTGTCAGGAGAGAGTAGTCTACGTGTTTAGCAATGACTGTGCTTTTGGCACGGTGCTCAGGAGTCCAAATAATGGTGAAGCCTGCGTTGAGAAGTTTTTGTCTGGTATCGCTTGAGGTGTACGCTTCGTAGGAATGTTTGTCAAGAAGGAGTTTGAAGCCTGAGTTGGTTTTGAAGACTTTAAGTTGAGGTGCACCAGTGATCTGATATAATAAATTTTCCGGACAGATAGTGGCATCAGGATTAGAAAATTTGAGGTTTAGCGAGAAGGAATTGGATTTAGTAGAAGCAGAGGCAGGTGTGGGAGGTTGGGGGAGAGTGGAAGGGGGGTGGGAGGTGGAAGGCAACGAAGGCATCGTCTAATTACGAAAAGATGTAATTGGAGGTGACAATCGGCCAAAAAGTGAGAGTACTCAGCTAGGCAAGTACGTGTAAGTAGACACACGTACTTGCCTGGCGCAGGACACTGAGGAGGTGAACTGTAGCTTGATGGAGCACTGTATATCCTGAGTGGTGGCGAGACTGGCTGTATGGCGTGCAGTCGACAGGCGAAGAGAATTCAGGCAGCAAGAGGCTTCCTGCCCTTCGGTCGGCAACCACCGACGCACCAATCCTGATGGTGGAGAGGAAGACGAAGGTCCAGCAAGCACTACTCAAAGCACTACTCAACACGGGGTAATTTCGAGAGAGGCGAGATCGTCGATGTGAGGTAAGCACACGTCACCACTCGAGCTAAGTCGCTAGATCGCTTCTCACTGTCGAAGTGTTCTCCGATCTGTTACCTGGGTGAAAGATATGTGGGTATTTATAGTAGAATGTTGAGTCAGGTGGAGAATGTGATAAATAGAGAATGTTGCATGTGACAATCTTCCAAGCAGGGTGGTAGAGTAGACCTTCTGCAGTGTTCCTCCATGCTTATGTTCTTATGTGGGATAGCGATGAAGAAGTTTCTTGGCAAGTGGTTTAGCTGTTATAGAAGCTGTTGTTCTGGTTGAAGTTGTTGGATATAGAGATAAGTGATGATTCCAGGATTCTATGGTATTGAGTGTTGTCTTCTCTGGCTATAAATCTTGCGTTTCTGTAGTTGTTTAAATGGTTGTGTGAATTTCGGTGTTGAACACAGGCATTCCTTATATCGTCCAATCTGCCTGCATACTGGTGTTCTGAAATACATGTTTGGAGGTCCCTGGACCTCCAAACATTTGCTGCAGTCAATACAAGGGATTGTGTATACCCTCAGAGGACTGAAGCTTGTCCTGTCTATTACTGGTAATGTCTTTGATGGTGGTGGATGTGGAGATGGATGCTTGGAATGAGGTATTGGAAAAGATGTTGGAAATGTGTTTGGCAATGGAGTTGGTGGGGAGGACTGTGTATCTCTTCTCGGCAGTGTCTTCTTTGGGTGTGCTAAAGATGTTTAAAGCCCGTCGTCTGCAGTCTCTAATGAAGTGACGAGGGTAGTGAAGTTTAGAAAATACTTGTTCAATACGAGAGCACTCCTCCTCATGGAACTCACTGCTGCAGATTCCGAGTGCACGCAGGAAAAAACCTATAATTACACCACGTTTAGGTTTGGTGTCGTGGTGAGAGAAGTGCAGAAGATCGTATTGGTTGGTAGGTTTCCGATAGACTTTAAAACGAAGCTCATGGTCAGTTTGCAGTTTGCAGAGAACATCGAGGAAAGGAAGAGTGTTGTCGACTTTTTCTAGTGTGAACTGGATTGAGGGCTCGACCTGGTTGAGCTTGTGTTGGAGAGCGTGAACATTGAAGCGTCTGGGAGTTGTGACAGAAGAGGGAATAATAGTGGAAAATCGCTCGGCTTCCAGATGTTCCATGTTGGCTTCACGTGTTTCTCCTTCGAAAATCACCTCTTTCAACAGACTTTCGGACTACCCATGGGTTCGCCACTTAATGTCGTTCTAGCGAACCTATACATGGAACATCTGGAAGCCGAGCAATTTTCCACTATTATTTCCTCTTCTCCCACCTGGCTCCTTTATGTTGACGACATTCTCATCATAACTCCCAGATGCTTCAACGTTCAGCTCTCCAACACAAGCTCAACCAGGTCGAGCCCTCTATCCAGTTCACACTTCCTTTCCTCGATGTTCTTCTCTGCAAAGCTGATCATGGACTTCGTTTAGGCTTGCTGGGTACACAAATAAATTGGCATTTAACACTTACCATTAATTACTGGAAGACACTTATTGCTGATGGAACACACCGTAACCTTACCTGAGCAGCTAGAATTTACGATGGCCAACACAAAAACTACTGTACATTATGGGTAAGCATTACTTAGCTGAGGTGTGCTTCTGGGGGAATTGGTGTCCTCTATTTTTCCATCCTGGTTGCCGAATTGTAAGGGGTTTTCCACACAATTTATCCCAATTCTTCAGCAGGGGACACTAACACGGGTTCCTATTACAAATTCAGGCCGAAAAAAACCCATTTGACCTTTGGGAACGCCTGATTACATTGCACAATTCAGCCCATTGTTCACACATTCAAATCAATATGAAATACTTCGAGACTGTTTTTCTTCCTACTATTGATGTGCGCCCTTCACTCTGGCTCTGTTATGTAGATGACATCTTTGCTCTGTGGTCTCATGACTCTAGTCTCTTCCAAACATTTCTTGATGTCCTTAATAATCTTGCCCCTTCCATTAAGTTTAAAGCTGAATGAGAATCTAATTCCTTGCTTCCTTTTCTTGATGTTCATGTCCACCGCTCAGATACAGGTTTTGCTTTTTCCTTGTACCGCAAGCCTATGCACATTGGTATGTACATTCACTACTTTCTTATCATGCTTCCTCTGTCAAGAAAAGTGTTCTTATTTCCCTCTTTCTTCGTGCTCTCCGCATTTGTGAGCCTCAGTTCCTTGAATCGGAAATTTCCACTCTTCGCAATTCATTTTCCCGTCTTGGCTACCCTTCCCATTTCATAAACTCTGCCTTCTCACGTGCTAAACGGACTATCTTCTCTCCCAAACTCTCTACTCCTGGGAATTCTCCTGTCCTCTGCCTTCCCTACATTTGCAGACTTTCTAATCTCAGCAACTCTTTCCATTCCTTAGACATCAAACTTACTTTTCGCCAGACTAACACTCTTCATATCAATCTAGTTCATACCTCTCCTTCCTCTATAGATGCTCCTGGTGTCTACTCTATTTCTTGTTCCTCTTGTCCTCTTCAGTACTTTGGAGAAACTGACCGATCTCTTTCTGACAGACTCGGGGAGCACAAAAGTAGTGTTAGGCTTGCCGACACTAACAATGTTCTTTAATGTCATGTCAGAGATCACAATCATCCTATCAACTGGTCTTCTGCTAAAACTGTCCACCCCTACTTCTAACTCTCACAGTCGCCGTCTGGTTGAATCCTCCCTAATACACAACTTTCCTTGTATGAATCTTAGTCGTGACTTTGTATCTGTAGATGCCTTCCTTTCCCACTACATTGTAAAATGCTCCAAACTTCAGAACACCCGTGACCTAACCTGATTCTTTTTCCCTTTCTCCCTCTTTCCCATTCCTGTTTTCTCCTTTGGGTCTTCTTTCTACTGCCTTGAGTGTTTGATCCATTATTATTATTCCTCCCCCCCATCTTCTGTGCTCTTGTTCCAACTCTTTGTCCCCAGGGTCCCTTGCTGTGCTCCTCTTTCTTAGAATTTGACTGATTCCACTACTACTACTACTACTACTACTACTACTGCCTCTACCACTATTTCTCTTCTTCCTTTCCTACTACCTCTCTTGTCCTGTCCCTGTCTGCTGGCTCCTCTTCGTTAGTGTGACTTTGTAAATGGTCCAAGTCGGACCGAAATGTCGTCGTAAACTCCTCTCTCCTATGTGCGGGCTATTTGTGTATCTAGGTAGAAGCAGATAATTCTTCTCAGCTAAGACTCTGGATGAGGATTTACAAGCCCACTGGTGTCCATCTTTCCCATGAACTCACTCTCTCTCTCTCTCTCTCTCTCTCTCTCTCTCTCTCTCTCTCTCTCTCTCTCTCTCTCTCTCTCTCTCCGTATAATAATATACATTAGAGAAAAAAATAAGTTTTTCCTCCTCGTCAACAATCACAAAACCTACCACACAACGGGAAGCAGAATGTCTGTCATGTGAGGTGGAATATCTATCGTGTGAGGTAGAATATCTATTAGGTGAGGTATAATATCTGTCATGTGGAAAATAATGTCATGTAAGTTGGAATATCTGTCATGTGAGGTCATGGATATTGCCTGACAAACTCTAAACCGCCAGCTCACTTCTAAATCCAACTGTACCAGGCAAAATATAATTTGATTTAGAAATGTAAAAAAATAATACTTGAATATTGTGTGCATAGATGCATGTATGCAACTATATCGTGTTATATATATATATATATATATATATATATATATATATATATATATATATATATATATATATATATATATATATATATATATATATATATGTTGTGCCGAATTAGTAAAATTGGTCAATTAGCAAGAACTCATTTATAATTAAGTCCTTTCTAAAATTTTCTCATATGCATTTAAAGGGTTTTTTTCAATTATGTTAATATAAAAATTAATTATTTTGTACCAAAAGAATATTGGGAAACTTACCTAACCTTAATATAACAAGCACAATTTAATTTAGCCTAATCCAACTAAATATATTTTATATGAGTTTACAATAATTTAATAATAAACAACACAATGAAATATATTTTTATTCGTTAGATTCAGAATGATTTTTGTGAAATTATTGTATATACAAATATTCGCTTGCCCTATCCGGCAAGAAGTGCGTTGCTATTTAAGCCAAAATCTCAAGTTTTACTTATTCGGCACGATATATATATATATATATATATATATATATATATATAAATACATATATATATATTTTTTTTTTTTTTTTTTTTCAACAAGTCGGCCGTCTCCCACCGAGGCAGGGTGACCCAAAAAAGAAAGAAAATCCCCAAAAAGAAAATACTTTCATCATCATTCAACACTTTCACCACACTCGCACATTATCACTGTTTTTGCAGAGGTGCTCAGAATACAACAGTCTAGAAGCATACACATATAAAGATACACAACATATCCCTCCAAACTGCCAATATCCCAAACCCCTCCTTTAAAGTGCAGGCATTGTACTTCCCATTTCCAGGACTCAAGTCCGACTATATGAAAATAACCGGTTTCCCTGAATCCCTTCACTAAATATTACCCTGCTCACACTCCAACAGATCGTCAGGTCCCAAGTACCATTCGTCTCCATTCACTCCTATCTAACACGCTCACGCACGCTTGCTGGAAGTCCAAGCCCCTTACCCACAAAACCTCCTTTACCCCCTCTCTCCAACCCTTTCGAGGACGACCCCTACCCCGCCTTCCTTCCCCTATAGATTTATATGCTTTCCATGTCATTCTACTTTGATCCATTCTCTCTAAATGACCAAACCACCTCAACAACCCCTCTTCTGCCCTCTGACTAATACTTTTATTAACTCCACACCTTCTCCTAATTTCCACACTCCGAATTTTCTGCATAATATTTACACCACACATTGCCCTTAAACAGGACATCTCCACTGCCTCCAACCGTCTCCTCGCTGCTGCATTTACCACCCAAGCTTCACACCCATATAAGAGTGTTGGTACTACTATACTTTCATACATTCCCTTCTTTGCCTCCATAGATAACGTTTTTTGACTCCACATATACCTCAACGCACCACTCACCTTTTTTCCCTCATCAATTCTATGATTAACCTCATCCTTCATAAATCCATCCGCCGACACGTCAACTCCCAAGTATCTGAAAACATTCACTTCTTCCATACTCCTCCTCCCCAATTTGATATCCAATTTTTCTTTATCTAAATCATTTGACACCCTCATCACCTTACTCTTTTCTATGTTCACTTTCAACTTTCTACCTTTACACACATTCCCAAACTCATCCACTAACCTTTGCAATTTTTCTTTAGAATCTCCCATAAGCACAGTATCATCAGCAAAAAGTAACTGTGTCAATTCCCATTTTGAATTTGATTCCCCATAATTTAATCCCACCCCTCTCCCAAACACCCTAGCATTTACTTCCTTAACAACCCCATCTATAAATATATTAAACAACCATGGTGACATTACACATCCCTGTCTAAGACCTACTTTTACCGGGAAATAGTCTCCCTCTCTTCTACACACCCTAACCTGAGCCTCACTATCTTCATAAAAACTCTTTACAGCATTTAATAACTTACCACCTATTCCATATACTTGCAACATCTGCCACATTGCTCCTCTATCCACTCTATCATATGCCTTTTCTAAATCCATAAATGCAATAAAAACTTCCCTACCTTTATCTAAATACTGTTCACATATATGCTTCAATGTAAACACTTGATCTACACATCCCCTACCCACTCTGAAACCTCCTTGCTCATCCGCAATCCTACATTCTGTCTTACCTCTAATTCTTTCAATTATAACCCTACCGTACACTTTTCCTGGTATACTCAGTAAGCTTATTCCTCTATAATTTTTACAGTCTCTTTTGTCCCCTTTCCCTTTATATAAAGGGACTATACATGCTCTCCGCCAATCCCTAGGTACCTTCCCCTCTTTCATACATTTATTGAACAAAAGTACCAACCACTCCAACACTATATCCCCCCCTGCTTTTAACATTTCTGTCATGATCCCATCAGTACCAGCTGCTTTACCCCCTTTCATTTTACGTAATGCCTCACGTACCTCCCCCACACTTACATTCTGCTCTTCTTCACTCCTAAAAGATGGTATACCTCCCTGACCAGTGCATGAAATTACTGCCTCTGTTTCTTCCTTAACATTTAAAAGTTCCTCAAAATATTCTCGCCATCTACCTAATACCTCCATCTCCCCATCTACTAACTCCCCTACTCTGTTTTTAACTGACAAATCCATATTTTCCCTTGGCTTTCTTAACTTGTTTAACTCACTCCAAAATTTTTTCTTATTTTCATTAAAATTTCTTGACAGTGCCTCTCCCACTCTATCATCTGCTCTCCTTTTGCACTCTCTCACCACTCTCTTTACCTTTCTTTTACTCTCCATATATTCTGCTCTTCTTATAACACTTCTGCTTTGTAAAAACCTCTCATAAGCTACCTTTTTCTCTTTTATCACACCCTTTACTTCATCATTCCACCAATCACTCCTCTTTCCTCCTGCACCCACCCTCCTATAACCACAAACTTCTGCCCCACATTCTAATACTGCATTTTTAAAACTATTCCAACCCTCTTCAACCCCCCCATTACTCATCTTTGCACTATCCCACCTTTCTGCCAATAGTCGCTTATATCTCGCCCGAACTTCCTCCTCCCTTAGTTTATACACTTTCACCTCCCTCTTACTTGTTGTTGCCACCTTCCTCTTTTCCCATCTACCTCTTACTCTAACTGTAGCTACAACTAAATAATGATCCGATATATCAGTTGCCCCTCTATAAACATGTACATCCTGGAGCCTACCCATCAACCTTTTATCCACCAATACATAATCTAATAAACTACTTTCATTACGTGCTACATCATACCTTGTATATATATATATATATATATATATATATATATATATATATATATATACATATATATATATATATATACATATATATATATATATATATATATATATATATATATATATATATATATATATATATATATATATATATATATATATATATATATATATAAAACAGCTTATGTCCGTATGCAGCAATTAATATGACTCGGTTGATAAAATAATTTATTGCTTAAAACGCACACACACACAAACACACACATACACACACACACACACACACACACACACACACACACACACACACACACACACACACACACACACACACACACACACACACACACACCTAGGAGCAATCAGCGAAGAGGCGGGGCCAGGAGCTATGACTCGACCCCTGCAATCACAAATAGGTGAGTACAAATAGGTGAGTACACACACACACACACACACAACTGGAGGCCAGGAGGGTCAGGGGAGACATGATAACGACATATAAAATACTGCGCGGAATAGACGAGGTGGACAAAGACGGGATGTTCCAGAGATGGGACACAGACACAAGAGGTCACAATTGGAAGTTGAAGACTCAGATGAATCAAAGGGATGTTAGGAAGTATTTCTTCAGTCATAGAGTAGTCAAGCCGTGGAATAGCCTAGAAAGTGAAGTAGTGGAGGCTGGAACCATACATAGTTTTAAGGCGAGGTATGATAAAGCTCATGGAGCAGGGAGAGAGAGGACCTAGTAGCAATCAGCGAAGAGGCAGGGCCAGGAGCTATGACTCGACCCCTGCAACCACAAATAGGTGAGTACAAACACACACACACACACACACAAACACACACACACACACAACTGGCTTCTCGAATTTAACCCCGCCTAATGCAAAGTCATGAAGATTAAGGAAGGAGACTGGTTATAAATGACCATAATTTTTAAAGGGGTGGACCGGTAAGCCAGCGGAAGGCCTCGGTCAGATGACCAAAAGCTCCAAAGGCGGGTCATCATCTGACTAAGACCCGCGTCAGGAAACATTTGTCCTGTTTCCTGACGAACCTTACCTAACCTAACTTATTAAGGAAGGGCACAGAAGACCGCAGAGAGAGTATAGGTTAGGTGGCCAAATTCAAATTCAAATTCAAATTCAAAGTTTATTCTCTATAAGGATTACAATGCTGAGTTTACAGAAATTTGGTTATTGTTTGGTTTACATGTAGTAAAATTGTGATTACAGAGTGTACCACTAGAAGGCTTAGCATGGCTAGGCAAACCTCACTCAAGGAGAAAGATCTTCGGGGGAATATAACGGCGAGCATGTCTCCGGAGGCACACATCAACCAGATAACGGCTGCAGCATATGGGTTCCTGGCAAACCTGAGAATAGCGTTCCGATACCTCAGTAAGGAATCATTCAAGACACTGTACACTGTGTACGTCAGCCCCATACTGGAGTATGCAGCACCAGTTTGGAACCCACACCGGGTCAAGCACGTCAAGAAGTTAGGGAAAGTACAAATGTTTGCGACAAGGTTAGTTCCAGAGTTAAGGTGAATGTCCAACGAAGAAAGGTTAAGGGAAATCGGCCTGACGACACTGGAGGACAGGAGGGTTAGGGGAGACATGATAACGACATACAAAATACTGCGTGGAATAGACAAGATGGACAAAGTCAAAGAGATGTTAGGAAGTATTTCTTCAGTCACAGAGTAGTCAGGAAGTGAAATAGTCTAGCAAGTGATGTAGTGGAGGAAGGAACCATACATGGCTTTAAGAGGAGGTATGATAAAGCTCATGGAGCAGGAAGAGAGAGGACCTAGTAGCGCTCAGTGAAGAGGCGGGGCCAGGAGCTGAGTCTCGACCCTTGCAACCACAATTAGGTGAGTACACATACACAAACACACACACATACCAAATGTCTCACCGACGAGTATCTCGTCCTGGTATTACTACCTCTTAACACCAGTAATATTATTACGTCTTGACACTGGTAATGATACTACATCTTGACACTGGCAATATTACTACGTCTTGACAATGAAGGATATAGGAAAGCACTGGTTTGGTAATAGAGTTGTGGATGAGTGGAATAAACTCCCGAGTACAGTTATTCAGCCTAAAACGTTGTGTAGTTTTAAAAATAGGTTAGATAAATACATGAGTGGGTGTGGGTGAGTGTAAATTAGACCTGACTAGCGTGTGCTGCTGGGTCTGGTGCAGTGCTCCATCCTTGAGTTTAGGTCATTGGGCTAATCCGCGGGAGGTGGGTCATTGGTCTTATCCGTGGGGGGGGGGGTGGACATGGACCTGCTCCGCATGGGTCAGTAGGCCTGTTGCAGTGTTCCTTCTTTCTTATAAGAACATAAGAACATAAGAAAGGAGGAACACTGCAGCAGGCCTGTTGGCCCATACTAGGCAGGTCCTTTACAATTCATCCCACTAACAAACATTTGACCAACCCAATTTTCAATGCTACCCAAGAAATAAGCTCTGATGTGCAAGTCCCACTCAAATCCAACCCCTCCCACTCATGTACTTATCCAACCTAAATTTGAAACTACCCAAAGTCCTAGCCTCAATAACCCAACTAGGTAGACTGTTCCACTCATCAACTACCCTATTTCCAAACCAATACTTTCCTATGTCCTTTCTAAATCTAAACTTATCTAATTTAAATCCATTACTGCGGGTTCTCTCTTGGAGAGATATCCTCAAGACCTTGTTAATATCCCCTTTATTAATACCTATCTTCTACTTATACACTTCGATCAGGTCTCCCCTCATTCTTCGTCTAACAAATGAATGTAACTTAAGAGTCTTCAATATTTCTTCATAAGGAAGATTTCTAATGCTATGTATTAATTTAGTCATCCTACGCTGAATGTCTTCTAACGAATTTATGTCCATTCTGTAATATAGAGACCAGAATTGAGCTGCATAATCTAGGTGAGGCCTTACTAATGATGTATAAAGCTGCAGCATGACCTCTGGACTTCTGTTGCTTACACTTAAGAACATAAGAACATAAGAATGTAGGAACACTGCAGAAGGCCTACTGGCCCATACGAGGCAGGTCCTTATCAAAACGACATCTACCTAAAGCTACTCAAGAAACAACTCCCGCACCCCCCAACACCAATCAAACCCAGCCCCTCCCACTCATATATTTGTCCAGTCTCTTCTTAAAGCTACCCAAGGTCCTAGCCTCTATCACCCCACTGGGAAGACTGTTCCACGCATCTACAACTCTGTTAGAAAACCAGTACTTACCTATGTCCTTTCTAAATCTAAATTTATCCAACTTAAATCCATTATTCCTGGTTCTTACCTTGTTCGACACCCTCAGTACTTTATTAATGTCTCCCTTGTTTATGCCCGTCATCCACTTATACACTTCAATGATATCTCCCCTCATTCTACGCCTCTCCAGAGAGTGGAGATTTAAAGCTTTAAGTCTATCTTCATACGGGAGGTTCCTTACACAGTAAATCATTTTAGTCATTCTTCTCTGTATGTTCTCTAATGAGTCTATGTCCATCCTGTAGTAAGGGGACCAAAACTGAGCAGCATAATCTAAATGAGGCCTCACTAGTGATGTATAGAGCTGTAAAATCACTTTTGGACTTCTGTTACTTATACTTCTTGAGATAAATCCAAGTAATCTGTTGGCCTTGTTGCGCACACTGAGGCACTGCTGTCTTGGCTTTAGATTTCTGCTTACCATGACTCCCAAGTCTTTTTCACATTCTGTATGACCAAGCTCTACTTCACCTAGATTATAGCTTCGAGGGTTATTTTCATTACCAAGGGCAAGTACCTTACACTTATCCACATTAAACTTCATCTGCCATTTCTCAGACCAAGACATTAATTTGTTCAAATCGTCCTGGAGCTCATTGATATCCTCCTCAGAGTGAATTATACGGCCTATCTTTGTATCATCAGCAAACTTACTCATGTCACTAGTAATCCCTTCATCAAGGTCATTAATGTAAATTATGAACAAGAGAGGGCCCAAAACTGATCCTTGTGGAACGCCACTAGTGACTAATCCCCACTCAGATTTCACTCCATTAATGGTAACTCTCTGCTTTCTATTGGTAAGCCATGCCTCAATCCATGCTAGAACTTTACCTCCTATACCATGAGCTGCCACTTTTCTTAAGAGTCTCTTGTGAGGTACTCTGTCGAAGGCTTTACTAAAATCCAAATAAACTATATCATATTCCTTATCACTGTCAACTGCCTCAAATGTTCTATTGAAGAACGTCAGTAAGTTTGTCAGGCAGGAACGACCTCTCGTGAATCCATGCTGAGATTCATTTATCAAGTTATGCTCTTCAAGGTGACTTCTGATAATGTCAGCTATAATTGATTCTAATAACTTGCCCACTATAGATGTCAGGCTTATTGGACGGTAATTTGAAGGAGTGGACTTATCCCCTGATTTGAATATAGGAACCACATTAGCCATCTTCCACATCTCTGGCACAACACTGGTAAGGATGGACGCATTGAATACACTCGTTAATGGCTGACTAAGCTCCATCTTGCATTCCTTAAGTACCCTTGAAAACAACTCATCGGGTCCCGGGGACTTATTTTGTTTCAGTTTGTCTATCTGTTTAATAACCATGTCCCTCGTGACAGTAATATTAGTTAACTTAAATTCATCAGGAACTAAATAATTGTTAATTACTGGAATCTCATTTACATCTTCCTGTGTAAAAACTGATAAAAAATAGTCATTAAATAAGGAACACATTTCGGACATGGCAATATAAACACAAATGCAGTATAATGTGATCCTTTATTGACTACGTTTCGCCCACACAGTGGGCTTTTTCAAGTCACAAACAGAACTACCTGGGGTGGAAGGAACGCGAGTATTTATAGTCCGGCTGAGGTCAGGTGAAGAATGCTGCATCTGATGATGTACCGAGTTGGGTTGTAGAGTCTAAAAACTTGGGTAGCTTGGAAAGGAGACTGGACAAGTTTGTGAGCAGACCTTCTACAGTGTTCTTATGTGGGATAGCGATGAAGAAGTTTCTTGGCAAGTGGTTCAGCTATGTTATAGAAGCCACTATTCTGGTTGAAGTTGTCGGATATAGAAATAAGTGATGATTCCAGGATTCTTCGGTATTGGGTGTTGTCTTCTGTGGCGATAAGTCTTGAGTTTCTGTAGTTTATCAAGTGGTTGTGTGAATTACGGTGTTGTACGCATGCATTCCTTGTGTCGTCAGACCTGCTTGCGTATTGGTGTTCTGAAATACGTGTTTGGAGGTCCCTTGATGTTTCGCCCACGTATAACTTGTTGCAGTCATTACAAGGGATTATGTATACCCCTGCAGAGGATGGAGGCTTGTCCTGCCTACTACTGGTGATGTCCTTGATGGTCGTGGTTGTGGAGGTAGATACTTGGAATGATGTTTTGGCAAAGATGTTGGAAACATGTTTGGCAATGGAGTTGGTGGGAAGGACTATGTATCTCTTCTCGGCAGTGTCTTCTCTGGGTGTGTTGAAGATGTTTAATGCTCGTCGTCTGCAGTCTCTGATGAAGTGACGAGGATAGTGGAGTTTGGAAAATACCTGTTCAATTATAGTGCATTCTTCCTCAAGGAACTCGTTGCTGCAGATTCTGAGTGCACGCAGGAAGAAGCCTATAATTACACCACGTTTGGTTTTGGTGTCGTGGTGAGAGTAGAAGTGGAGAAGATCGTTTTGGTTGGTGGGTTTTCGATAAACTTTAAAACGAAGTTCGTGGTCAGCTTTGCAGAGTGGAACATCAAGGAAAGGAAGAGTGTTGTCGACCTCTTCTTCAAGTGTGAACTGGATTGAAGTCTATCGAAAACCCACCAACCAAAACGATCTTCTCCACTTCTACTCTCACCACGACACCAAAACCAAACGTGGTGTAATTATAGGCTTCTTCCTGCGTGCACTCAGAATCTGCAGCAACGAGTTCCTTGAGGAAGAATGCACTATAATTGAACAGGTATTTTCCAAACTCCACTATCCTCGTCACTTCATCAGAGACTGCAGACGACGAGCATTAAACATCTTCAACACACCCAGAGAAGACACTGCCGAGAAGAGATACATAGTCCTTCCCACCAACTCCATTGCCAAACATGTTTCCAACATCTTTGCCAAAACATCATTCCAAGTATCTACCTCCACAACCACGACCATCAAGGACATCACCAGTAGTAGGCAGGACAAGCCTCCATCCTCTGCAGGGGTATACATAATCCCTTGTAATGACTGCAACAAGTTATACGTGGGCGAAACATCAAGGGACCTCCAAACACGTATTTCAGAACACCAATACGCAAGCAGGTCTGACGACACAAGGAATGCATGCGTACAACACCGTAATTCACACAACCACTTGATAAACTACAGAAACTCAAGACTTATCGCCACAGAAGACAACACCCAATACCGAAGAATCCTGGAATCATCACTTATTTCTATATCCGACAACTTCAACCAGAATAGTGGCTTCTATAACATAGCTGAACCACTTGCCAAGAAACTTCTTCATCGCTATCCCACATAAGAACACTGTAGAAGGTCTGCTCACAAACTTGTCCAGTCTCCTTTCCAAGCTACCCAAGTTTTTAGACTCTACAACCCAACTCGGTACATCATCAGATGCAGCATTCTTCACCTGACCTCAGCCGGACTATAAATACTCGCGTTCCTTCCACCCCAGGTAGTTCTGTTTGTGACTTGAAAAAGCCCACTGTGTGGGCGAAACGTAGTCAATAAAGGATCACATTATACTGCATTTGTGTTTATATTGCCATTGTGTCGGTATTTTATACCATTTATTTCCATCCTACTATGACTACGTTACTGTGTCCAGAAGCCCTAACAATTTCGTCCCAAAGAAGTCTCCCTCTATCGTGATCCAAGCCTGGAGGTCGGTATATTACACCTAGAATTAGTTTTTCTTGACCCTCCACGAACTCTACCCAAACAGACTCTGTTACTGCTCCATCTATTTTTATACCTTTTTTTATGCAACAATTAATATTTTCTCGAACATACAATGCAACTCCTCCCCCCTTCCCATTACATCTATCCACATTGAATAACTTAAATCCCTGAATATTACACTCAGCAGTCATATCCCGACTCTTTAAATCATACCAAGCTTCAGTTAATGCAATGATATCAAAGTTCCCAGCACATGCTACCAAATGTAGTTCATTAATTTTATTTCTTGCACTTCTACTGTTAGCATAAAATACCATCATATGTTTTTTCTTCTGCACATTTTTCCTATTCATCTTTGTTTTTACACAATTTCTGAAATTATCATTACCCAGAGTTACTCCATGACAGTTACTATTGAGATTCTTAATATCAGAGAATAAGTCAATATATCCATACTCATTATTAATCATTTCTAAACCCATACCTCTACGCCACTAGTGACTAATCCCCATTCAGATTTCACTCCATTAATGGTAACTCTCTGCTTTCTATTGGTAAGCCATGCCTCAATCCATGCTAGAACTTTACCTCCTATACCAAGAGCTGCCACTTTTCTTAAGAGTCTCTTGTGAGGTACTCTGTCGAAGGCTTGATATAAATCCCAGTAATCTATTTGCCTTATTACGTACGCTTAGGCATTGCTGTCTTGGTTTAAGGTTGCTGCTTACCATAACCCCCAAGTCCTTTTCGCAATCTGTATGGCTAAGTTCTACATTATTTAACTTATAAGTGCTAGGGTTATGGACACTTCCGAGCTTCAGAACCTTGCATTTATCTACATTGAACTGCATCTGCCACTTTTCTGACCAAGAGTAGAGTTTGTCTAAATCCTCCTGAAGTTCCCTAACATCTACGTTTGAATCAATTATCCTACCTATCTTCGTGTCATCGGCGAATTTGCTCATATCACTAGTAATTCCTTCATCAAGATCATTGATATATATTATAAACAACAACGGGCCCAAGACTGATCCCTGTGGAACGCCACTTGTTACTGATCCCCACTCGGATTTAACCCCATTTATGGACACTCTCTGCTTCCTGTCTGTGAGCCATGATTCGATCCACGAGAGCACTCTTCCCCCAATGCCATGAGCTGCTACTTTCTTCAACAGTCTTTGGTGCGGAACTCTATCAAATGCCTTACTAAAATCTAAGTAAATAATATCAAATTCTTTATCGTGGTCAACAGCCTCAAAAGCTTTGAACATTAAAATGGTATAAAATACCGACAGGTTGTTAGGTAAGACACATATGCAACAGTTAGGTATCTTTATTATGAAACGTTTCGCCTACACAGTAGGCTTCTTCAGTCAAGTACAGAAAAGTTGATAGAAGCAGAAGATGTAATCGTCTTCAAGTATCTTCTGCTTCTATCAACTTTTCTGTACTTAACTGAAGAAGCCTACTGTGTAGGCGAAACGTTTCATAATAAAGATACCTAACTGTTGCATATGTGTCTTACTCAAAAGCTTTACTGAAAAAAGTTAATAAATTAGTTAGACAAGACCGGCCTCTTGTGAATCCATGCTGAGTATCATTAATCAAGCTATGCTTATCGAGATGGCTTCTTATAATTTGAGCTATAATTGACTCTAGTAATTTGCCTACAATTGAGGTCAGGCTTATTGGGCGGTAATTTGACGGTAACGACTTGTCCCCTGTTTTAAAAATAGGAATTACATTAGCCATCTTCCACATATCAGACACTACACCTGTTTGAAGAGATAAATTAAAAATATTAGTTAATGGTTCACAGACTTCCATTTTGCATTCCTTTAGAACCCTTGAAAAAACCTCATCAGGACCCGGTGACTTATTTTGCTTCAGTCGGTCTATCTGCTTCACAACCATTTCACTAGTGACTATGATGTTACATAATTTATCTTCTTCTGGCCCACTATAAAAATTAATTACCGGAACACTACTAGTGTCTTCCTGTGTAAAAACCGAGAGAAAATAATTATTTAAAATCGAGCACATTTCATTCTCTTTGTCAGTAAGATGCCCATAGTTATTTTTAAGGGGACCTATCTTATCTCTGACTTTTGTTCTATATACCTGGAAAAAACTTTTTGGGTTAGTTTTAGAGTCCCTAGCAACTTTAATTTCATAGTCCCTTTTAGCTTTTCTTATCCCCTTTTTAATGTCCCTCTTAGTGTCAATATACTGATTCATAAGATGACCCTCGCCTCTTTTGATACGCCTATAAATTCCTTTCTTATGCCCTAGTAGATATTTCAGCCTATTATTCATCCATTTTGGGTCATTTCTATTTGATCTAATTTCTTTATAAGGGATAAATGTTCTTTGAGCAGCATGTATTGTGTTCAGAAAACTGTCATATTGATAGCTCTCTTCGTTACCCCAGTCAACAGATGATAAGTGTTCTCTAAGCCCATCGTAATCTGCTAAGCGAAAATCTGGGACTGTTACTGAGTTATCCCTACTATCATACTTCCATTCAATTCTAAATGTAATTGATTTGTGGTCGCTAGCACCCAGTTCTTCTGAAACTTCTAAATTATTAACAAGGGATTCATTGTTTGCCAGAACTAAGTCAAGCAGGTTATTACCCCTTGTAGGTTCTGTCACAAACTGCTTCAGAAAACAATCCTGAACTACTTCTAAGAAGTCGTATGATTCTAAATTCCCAGTCAAGAAATTCCAATCAATATGACTAAAGTTAAAGTCTCCTAGAATTACTACATTATCTTGCCTTGTGGCCCTAACAATTTCCTCCCATAGTAGTCTTCCCTGGTCCCTATCTAAATTTGGGGGACGGTATATCACACCTAAAGTTAATTTTTCATGCCCCTCTGAAAATTCTATCCAAACAGACTCTGTATGTGTTACTTCAGACTTAATACCCGTTTTAGTGCAACAGTTCAAGCGATCTCGGACATACAATGCCACCCCACCCCCCTTCCCGATACTTCTATCTACTTGGAACAATTTGAAACCCTGAATGTGACATTCTGCAGGCATGTCCCGACTTTTTGAATTAAACCACGTCTCAGTAATGGCAAATACATCTATGTTACCTGCACTAGCAACTAGTCTCAACTCGTCCATCTTATTCCTAGCACTGCGACTATTTGTGTAATATATACTTAAGGACCCTCCTTTCTCTTTATCATTCCTGCTCCTTTCTGTTATTCCACTAAACCTATTACTGTCCTTGTCAATTTGTGCCACTGGCCTTCCGATATCCACCTCATTTTGCCTATTACTAGTTCTCCTAGTACTCATATTACTACCCTGAGACTTCACAGTTTTCCCGCAGAAACCCATACCACTAACTATTCCTAGTTTAAAGACCTAACAGCTCCCTCCACTGCGTTGGCCAGTGCTCCCACCCCACACCTAGACAAGTGAACCCCATCCCTGGCATACATGTCATTTCTGCCATAGAAGAGGTCCCAGTTGTCAATGAATGTTACCGCATTTTCCTTACAGTATTTGTCCAGCCAGCAATTGACACCAATTGCTCTGGACAACCATTCATTTCCAACTCCTCTCCTTGGCAAAATGCCACATATGACAGGTTTCCCACCCTTCTTCCTAATTATCTCTATTGCTGACCTATACCTGCTAATCAGGTCCTCACTCCTACGTCTGCCAACATCGTTGCCTCCAGCACTGAGACAGATAATAGGATTGCTCCCATTACCTCTCATGATGTCATCCAGACGGCTAACAATATCCTTCATCCCAGCCCCAGGAAAACACACTCTCTGCCTCCTACTCCTATCCTTCAAACAGAATGCCCTATCCATGTACCTAATCTGACTATCCCCAACAACAACAATGTTTTTACCTTCCTTGGCGTCGTCCGTAGTGATGCTCCGAGTAGTCGACTCAAATTCGCCAGGTAGCATTACACCACTTGTAGAATTCGTCATGACGTTCTCGATGGTCTTCGTTGGGGTTTCTAGGGATGTCTCACTCACGTCTGCCAATGCTTCCTTGGTGCTCGTTGTGGCATTCCCAGTAGAACACTCACATTCGTCAGGTAGCACCGAGAATGAGTTGGAAGTTTCCACGGCAGTCTTCTGGTTTCTCGTTGTTTCTGCCTCTCCAACCGTTTTCTTAATCTTCAGCTTGGTTCCATGTTGCCCGACCACTGACCAAGCTCCCCTCTTAACCTGGGGACTCACAACAGGAGGATTACTACGAATCCTCTTGTTCTCCTCCGTTAATCGCCGTATCTCCAGTTTAGCAACTCTGAGTTCTTCTCTCAGCTGCTGGTAAAGCTGCTCAAGAGAGGGCATCCTGGTTCAGATTCACAGAGAGCACACAAACAGGTCTTCACAGAGCTAAGTACACGTCACCACTCAAAAGTACACGTCACCACTGAGCTAAGTACACGTCACCACTGAGCTAAGTACACGTCACCACTGAGCTAAGTACACGTCACCACTGAGCTATGTTCTTATGTTCTTATGTTCTTATGTAATATTACTACGTCTTGACACTGGCAATATTACTACATCTTGACTCTGGTAATATTACTACGTCTTGACACTGGTAATATTATTACGTCTTGACACTGATAATATTACTACCTCTTGACACTGGTAATATTACTACCTCTTGACACTGGTAATATTACTACATCTTGACACTGGTAATATTATTATGTCTTGACACTGATAATATTACTACCTCTTGACACTGGTAATATTACTACCTCTTGACACTGGTAATATTATTACGTCTTGTTGCAACCCCTGAATGGGTTACAATGATTATTATGTATATATGTAATGTATATTACCTTTTCATATAATTTTATATTGCTTATATTTGCGATAATAGCTAAATCGTAAATGTATGACTTTATATTATTATTTGACTGTTATATTGTTATTTAGCTTATGTTGTTAGGATGTATATAAAATGTGCTCAGTTAGGCTTGATTGTCAAACTACTGTAATTATCGCTTGTCGCTCGTTATACTGCCGGCTTCTGAGCTGCAGTTGTCCACGTAGCTATCACGTGATCGAGGGGGGGTGTCCTCACCTCTCGTGAAATTGTCAGTCTGCTGGTTGGACAGATTGTCTGTCTCATTATTCTTGTTAGTTCTGTAGAACTTTGTTCACAGAACATTGTATAGACTTTGTAACAAATGGGGGCCTGTCCGGGATCTCTTGATCCAAGGTGTTGGAGAAACTGTCCGGGATGCTCTTGATCCAAGGTGTTGGAGAAATTGTCCAGTTTGACATACTAGTACTTCTATGATCAAACACTTTGAGTACTTTCCTAATCTGAAGACTTTGAGTTTAGTCTTGTACAACATACCAGGTGGATGTATGTACCTGACTGAGTCTCTTGATCCAAGGAGATGGAAATACTAACACTAAAATTCCTATTAGGATTATAGTTTCCCATAATCACTCTCTCGTAGTACAATTATTTTTGTGATGTATGCCAAAGTGAAACAGTTAATTGATACTCTGACTTTGTCTGAGTTAAGTACATTAAAACTTCAGACGTGTTGGCAAGTAGCCAAATATCTCGGTGTGACGTATAACAGGAATTACTCCGCAGAAACTGTCAGAGCATTAATTAAAGATATATTGTTTCCTGCTCATACAGAGATGTCTGATTATGATTCAGATTTAGAAAGCCTAGTGTCACAATTAGGAAATATGGCTCTATTTGAAGTTGATGAAAGAGCAACTAGAGCAGTAGTGAGCCTCGTGTCTGAGCCTAGTGTAGCTCAGTTCTCGCTCACACCTTCCCGCCTCACTGACACTATAGTACAGAGTGTAGCTGGTAGTATGACACAGCCTAATACTAGTACAGTGTATACTGCACCTGTATTTACTTATCCTAGACCAGATCTAGACACTCTAGAGACGGCTGGACCAAGTGTCCGACCTAAGGACCGTCCAGACCACGTTAATTTCCCTACTCCTCCATTACCCACTGGTCCTATCTCTCAGGAACAGTTTGAGAGGTTTGAACGCCTCCTTATGTTGCAGACTGCACAAATAGAGGCACAGAGGAGATTGAACGAAGAAGATTTCCAAAGAGAAAATGTTCGTCTGGGAAGACAACAGACTGATAGATCACAGGACACATTTAATGTGCAGAAAGCTGCATCTATGGTTCCTAAGTTTTTTGAAAGTGACTTAGACACATATTTTGATGTGTTTGAGAACCAGGCTCGTGCTATGAACTGGCCACGTAAGCACTGGGCAACATTGCTTCATACTGCTTTGACGGGAAGAGCTCAAACTTGTACGGCTACTTTGCCATTTGCTAAGTACATTAGTTATGACGCTGTCAAACAAACTATTCTAGAGACGTATAATTTGTTACCTGTAAGTTATCAAAGAGCATTTCGTACGTTACAACGACGACAAGATCAAACTTGTGTAGAGTTTGCTCGTGAGAAAAAAGTTGCATTTGAGAGATGGACTAGAGCTGCTAAATGTACCAACTACGACAGCCTTGTTCAGTTGTTACTACACGAAGAGTTTAACAACTGTATGCCTGCTGACATACAAGAATATCTGATCGATCATACTACCTCAGATATTCTGGAAACTGCAGCATTAGCAGACAATTACGAGATTTCTCACAAACTTGTACGTACTAAAACACAAAGAAACAAGGTAACTAAAAATTGTCCTAGAAGTTGGCAACCTAAATCAGCTGCTCATTGCCGGCCTGATGTACCTGCTACTGTAACTTCTCGTACCTTTACCAGGAAAACTCACAATCCTGAATCTGTCTCTGTGGCTAGACAGAAATCTGGTATCGAGAAGAAGAAAGTTAAATGTACCTATTGTAACAGAAAAGGACATACTAGAGAGTATTGCTATAAGTTAGAAAGAGATGCGAGATACAGTCGTGCGGCTGGCGCCCCCACACAAGTCGTATCCTCTTCTGAGCAACAAAGGCACCAAAATCCTAGCAATTCCTCTTATCCTACTGTTTTAGATAATGTTACTCAGGATAGATGACTAGCGTCAGAAAGTGTATCTGACGAAAAGATTCGTTCAGCTATGAGTCCTTACTTTTCGAGAGATAAAGTAGGATTTGACGAATCACATCTAACTGAGATAATTTCTTTCAGAGACACTGGCAGTTATCTCACGTTATTAAGAGAAGATGTACTGCCCATAACTGACGATACCTATTGCAAGATAGATGTATTGTTAGAAGCCTATGGTGGGGCTGTTATAAAAGTGCCTCTGCACAAAGTATACATTGAAACAAGCTATTATACTGGTTATATTTCAGTGGGTATATCCAGTGGTGTATTTCCCATCAGGTCAGTGGACTTGTTGATAGGGAACGATATCCTTCATGCTGGTATATGTAAAGAACCACTTGTGATTGATAATAACACTGATGATAATTATGCCATTGAAGCTTGTAGAGAGAAACCTATTTTATTTCCTCTCAGCGCAATTACTAGAGCTATGTCAAAGATTCAACAACCATCCTTGTCTCCTGTTGAGTTAGTGGATGACAATGATTTGGGGTTGAATATGTTGTTTAGTGACGCTCTGCGCCCAGGATCATTAACATTGACTCCCCCCGGTCATCAACCTAGTCAGGACACAACTGACGTTAAATTTCTAACTCATGATGATTTAATCAAGGATCAGTTTGTTGATCAGTCACTGGAAAGACTGAGAGATATAGCAGTTACTGAGAGTGAAGCAAAGGATCTCGATAATTGTTACTATTATAGTAACGGTGTACTGATGGAGAAAAATACATGTAAGTTGTCAGCTGATAGTGTTTCTACCACAGTCAAGAATCTAGTTGTGTTACCAGTTACATTTCGTGAACAAGCCATTGATTTTGCTCACAATAGTCCCATAGGAGGACATTTGGGTGTCAAGAAGACACTCGGTAAACTGGCAAAACATTTTGGCCAAAGATGAAGGAAACAGTAGCTGATCATGTGCGACGTTGCCACGTGTGTCAAGTGACAGGCAAGCCAGCGCACACACCTCCACCTGCGCCTCTCATTCCTATCACCGTGCATGGTGAACCATTCTCACGTCTTATTATTGATTGTGTTGGTCCTTTGCCTAGAACCAAACTAGGAAACCAATACTTATTTACTATTATGGACGCTGCAACACGCTATCCCGAAGCTATTCCTATGAGAAAAATTAATGCTCGTGCTATTGTGAGAGCGTTGATGAAATTTTTCTCCTAGGTTGGATTGCCACGAGAGATACAATCAGATCAGGGATCTAATTTCACTTCTAAGATCTTTCGAGAAGCATTATCCCACCTAGGAATAAAGTCTGTACTTTCAACCAGTTATCATCCACAGTCACAAGGTGCTCTAGAGAGATTTCATCAGACACTGAAGTCCATGATGAGAGCTTATTGTGAACATTTTTCTAGAGACTGGGATGAGGGTATACCTTTTCTTCTGTTCGCTATGAGAGAAAGTGAGCAAGAAAGTCTCGGATTTAGTCCGTTTGAATTAATATTCAGACACCAAGTGCGTGGTCCTCTTGCAGTGTTGAAAGACGTGTGGACAGGAAAATCAAATCCATCATTGAGTACTTCACCTTCATTAATGCAGCAACATCTGACAGCCGCTAGAGAGCTAGCTTCGAAAAACCTAGTTTCAGCCCAAGCTAGAATGAAGCAGCATTATGACAAGCGTGCTGTCTCTCGTTCTTTTAAAGCAGGAGATAAGGTGATGGCTCGGAAATTAGTACCAGGTCATGCTCTACAAGCCAGGTATGATGGTCCCCTGGAAGTAGTGAAAAAGCTTAGCGACGTAAATTATTTGGTACGTACGCCTGGGAAAAAGAAATCTAATCATGTGTACCATGTTAACCAGCTTAAGGCATACTACGCTAGTCCTCTACCTACTACTTCTATTCTTCCTAGGACAGAGGAAGAAAACGTCAGTCTACCTGACATCTCTAGAGGTATAGAGGTTCGTTTAGAAAATTCAGTGACTCTACAATCACTAGACGATTTTCTTAGTAACCTTGGGAGTGATAAAGCCGGTGATATTAAAAACATGATTTTGCATTTCCCTGAATTGTGCGGTGATGTTCCTAAACGTTGTACTCTGGGTGTACATGACGTTGATGTACAGGGAGCATCACCCATTAAGCAATCACCATATAGAATGAGTCCAACAAAGCATAAAGCATTGAGAGAAGAGGTTGATTTTCTGTTATCTCATGGACTTATTGAGCGCAGTAAAAGTCCATGGGCATCTCCCTGTATTTTAGTGCCTAAACCTGACGGTAGTTTCAGGATGTGCACTGATTACAGGAAAGTGAACTCTGTCACCTTGCCTGATGGTTATCCTCTACCTCGCATTGACGACCTTATTGACCGTGTGTCAGGAGCCCAGTTTGTCAGCCGTTTAGATCTCTTACGAGGCTATTATCAAGTCCCGCTTACTGAACGTGCTCAAGAAATATCTGCTTTTACTGTTCAAGATGGATTGTTTAACTACCTCGTCACCCCCTTCGGCCTATGTAACGCGGCTTCTTCATTCCAGCGTATAATGAACGAGTTGACCCACAACTTAGAAGGAGTAGAAGCCTACCTTGACGACTTAGTGGTGTACAGTGACGAGTGGGAACAGCACTTGACGCGTCTCAGAGCATTGTTTGAGAGACTGGCGCACTACAACTTCACTGTTAACTTAGCTAAATGTAGTTTTGGTCAAGCCAAGATTACCTATCTAGGCTTTTGTATCGGCCAAGGTGAGGTTGCTCCTATTGAGGCTAAGGTTCGTGCAATTTCTGAATTTCCGGTGCCTCAGGATAGGAAAGGAGTACAGAGATTCCTGGGTATGGCAGGATATTATCGCAGGTTCTGTCCAAACTTTTCTCAGATTGCATCTCCTCTCACTGAGCTTACTAGTAGCAAAGTTCAGTTCACCTGGACTAGAGATTGTTCAGACTCGTTCAAAAGGTTGAAGCGCTTGCTATCCTCTGCTCCTGTGTTGAAAAGTCCTAATTTCAATCTTCCCTTCTTTTTACATATAGATGCGAGTGGCTATGCAGTGGGTGCTGTGCTTCTCCAACAGTCAACATCCACTGATATTCTCCATCCTATATGTTACTATTCATCTAAGCTTAAACGACACCAGAAAAATTATGCCACTATTGAGAAAGAGGCTCTAGCTCTTGTGGTGTCCTTGGAACATTTTGACGTGTATTTGGGCACTTCCCCATTTAAAATTAACGTTTTTTCAGACCACAATCCACTCACCTATATAAACACCATGAAGAGTAAGAATGCTAGGATCATGAGGTGGGCTCTCAGAATCCAACCTTATTCTATTAGCATAAAACACATAAGTGGTCATTATAATGTAATTGCTGACGCTCTGTCTCGTCCTTAATAATTATCAGTTACATTAAATTAACGTAATTTTATGCCCAAATACCTTTTGTTACTTGCTATGTCAAATTCAGTAAAGTAACTTAATCCCTCCAGCCCATATTAACTATATATACTCATGTCATGTCTAATTATTATATTTATATATTCACAGTAATGTTGTGTGAGGAGGAGACAAGCTGAGTGTTGAGTGAGTAGTGTGGTGCGGGTGATGTACTGCGTGACGCAACACTGTCCTGTCGCAGACCCCCCCCCTCACTACACACCTTAAGCTGTTTCATACTCAGATGTTCATACTGCCTCGCATTCCACAACCACTACTTAAGAGTGGAATGCAGTCTCCTCTACAATGATCGAGCCTCAGTGCCCTCCTTGTCAGCGCTATCCTGTCTCTACACTGATGTACATAACCACGAGTATGAAGAGATACGATACTGTGTACTGCCCTAGTACATCCTAGTGACGGACGCTGTGAAATTGTAGAGGTGCTTGGGACGAGAGTGACTAAATAATTTTTATATTATATAATATTGATATGAGTAACCAGAAATAATGTAAAAGACATTCATGCAACTCCTAGTGCGACCCTCTGTCGTGTTGGGGGGGGGGGTGTTGCAACCCCTGAATGGGTTACAATGATTATTATGTATATATGTAATGTATATTACCTTTTCATATAATTTTATATTGCTTATATTTGCGATAATAGCTAAATCGTAAATGTATGACTTTATATTATTATTTGACTGTTATATTGTTATTTAGCTTATGTTGTTAGGATGTATATAAAATGTGCTCAGTTAGGCTTGATTGTCAAACTACTGTAATTATCGCTTGTCGCTCGTTATACTGCCGGCTTCTGAGCTGCAGTTGTCCACGTAGCTATCACGTGATCGAGGGGGGGTGTCCTCACCTCTCGTAAAGTATTCAGTCTGCTAGAGACTCGCTTGCTGGTTGGACATTGTCTGTCTGAGTCTGCTGGAGACTCGCTTGCTGGTTGGACAGATTGTCTGTCTCATTATTCTTGTTAGTTCTGTAGAACTTTGTTCACAGAACATTGTATAGACTTTGTGATTTTCGACGTTGTACTGAGGTTGTGTGTCACATTGACACTCTGAACATCTCAGGTCCCGAGCTATAGCTTCTGACCTAATTTTGTACTGGTTCCTGTGTATTGTCACAGTCACAGTTTTACCTATGCTGAACAAAGATTCAGTATTATGGGAGTTTTGTAACTTTTGTGGAGGATCTGCAGATGGTCCCTACTTAGTGTCGTTATATTATCTCCTTGTTCCTGATTCTGTGTCGCAGTCGCTTGATATTGCATTGCTATTGGGCTTAGCATTCTTTGTTGTTCAAGCAGACTGTTCGGGTTGCCAGTCGGTCAAGAAGTTAGTTTATTTGAGGACTTTGTCAGTCACTTGTTTAAGTCTTATTCGAGTCTTGAGGCATAGCTAACTACTTAAGAGCACTTACACGCATACACACACTTGTACATATTTGTAATATCTTATTAAATGTTAATGTACCTGACGGTACTTAAGAATTATAAATGTGATATGTGCTTTCAGCACAATAATATTGAACTCGAGAGATTGATTTTATTTTGATTGCTGTAATTAATTTAATTTGATAATATACCTCTAGACAACTTATAGACTTAATAAATTTATTAAATTTTAATTTCTCTAGTTAGTAGCCTACCAGTTGTAATCCTAAAGCACTATTGAACCATACTGAATTTTAATGGATAATTGGACAAGGATACTGACTACTTGTTACGAAAACCCAGTAACAGGCTGGATGCTAGAAGGGCAGTCCTTTCTAGTATTCACTGGAGATCTCTAAGCTTTTAGAATCGCGTTTTTTGTAACACGTCTTGACACTGGTAATATTATTACGTCTTGACACTGGTAATATTACTACGTCTTGACACTGGTAATATTACTACGTCTTGACACTGGTAATATTACTACGTCTTGACACTCGTAATATTACTACGTCTTGACAGTGGTAGTATTACTACGTCTTGACACTAGTAACATCACTACGTCTTGACATTGATAATATTATTACGTCGTAACACTGGTAATATTACTGAGTCTTGACACTGGTAATATTACTACGTCTTAACAGTGGTAGTATTACTACGTCTTGACACTAGTAACATCACTACGTATTGACATTGATAATATTATTACGTCTTAACACTAGTAATATTACTAAGTCTTGACACTGGTAATATTACTACATCTTGTCACTGGTAATATTACTACGCCTTGGGACTGGTAAGATTATTACGTCTAGACAATGGTAATATTACTGTCTTGACACTGCTAATATCACTATGTCTTGACACTGGTAATATCACTACGTCTTGACACTGGTAATATTATTACGTCTTGATACTGGTAAAATCATTACGTTATGACACTGGTAATATTACTACGTCTTGGCAGTGGTAATATTACTACGTCTTGACACTGGTAATATTACTACGGCTTGAAACTGGTAATATTAATACGTCTTGACACTGGAAATATTATTACGTCTTGACACTGATAATATTACTACCTCTTGACACTGGTAATATTACTACCTCTTGACACTGGTAATATTACTACGTCTTGACTCTGGTAATACATTACTAATTACTACTTCTTGATACTGGTAATATTACTACGTCTTGACACTGATAATATTACCACCTCTTGACACTGGTAATATTACTACGTCTTGACACTGGTAATATTATTACGTCTTGACACTGATAATATTACTACCTCTTGACACTGGTAATATTACTACGTCTTGACTCTGGTAATACATTACTAATTACTACTTGATACTGGTAATATTACTACCTCTTGACACTGGCAATATTACTACGTCTTGACACTGATAATATTATTACGTCTTGGCACTGGTAATATTATTACGTCTTGACACTGGCAATATTACTACATCTTGACTCTGGTAATACATTACTAATTACTACTTGATACTGGTAATATTACTACCTCTTGACACTGGCAATATTACTACGTCTTGACACTGGCAATATTACTACATCTTGACACTGGTAAAATCATTACGTCATGACACTGGTAATATTATTACGTCATGACACTAGTAATATTACTACGTCTTGATACTGGTAATATTATTTCGTCTTGACACTGATAATATTATTACGTCTTAACACTGGTAACATTACTACGTCTTGTCACTGGTAATAATACTACGCCTTGGCACTGGTAAGATTATTACGTCTAGACAATGGTAATATTACTGTCTTGACACTGCTAATATAACTACGTCTTGACACTGGTAATATTACTACGTCTTGAAACTGGTAAAATCATTACGTCATGACACTGGTAATATTATTACGTCATGACACTAGTAATATTACTACGTCTTGATACTGGTAATATTATTTCGTCTTGACACTGTTATATTATTACTTCTTAACACTGGTAACATTACTACGTCTTGTCACTGGTAATATTACTACGCCTTGGCACTGGTAAGATTATTACGTCTAGACAATGGTAATATCACTGTCTTGACACTGCTAATATCACTACGTCTTGACAATGGTAATAACAGTACGTCCTGACACTGGTAATATTATTACGTCTTGACACTGGTAATATTACTACGTCTTGACACTGGTAAAATCATTACGTCATGACACTGGTAATATTATTACGTCATGACACTAGCAATATTACTACGTCTTGACACTGGTAATATTACTACGTCTTGACACTGATAACATTATTACGTCTTGACACTGGTATATTATTACGTCTTGACACTTTTAATAATATTACGTCTTGACACTGGTAATATTTTTATGTCTTGAAACTAATATTATTACTACATCTTGACACTAGTAATATTACTACGTCTTGACAATGGTAATATTATTACGTCTTGACACTGGTAATATTATTACGTTTTGACACTGGTAATATTATTACGTTCTCACACTGGTAATATTTTTACTTCTTGGCACTGGTAATATTTTTACGTCTTTGCACTGGTAATATTACTACGTCTTGATATTGGTAATAATACTGCGTCTTGACACTGGTAATATTACTACGTCTTGACACTGGTAATATTACTACGTCATGACACTGGTAATATTACTTCGTCTTGACACTGGTAATATTATTACGTCTTAACACTGGTAACATTACTACGTCTTGTCACTGGTAGTAATACTACGCCTTGGCACTGGTAAGATTATTACGTCTAGACAATGGTAATATTACTGTCTTGACACTCCTAATATAACTACGTCTTGACACTGGTAATATTACTACGTCTTGACACTGGTAAAATCATTACGTCATGACACTGGTAATATTACTACGTCATGACACTAGTAATATTACTACGTCTTGATACTGGTAATATTATTTCGTCTTGACACTGTTATATTATTACGTCTTAACACTGGTAACATTACTACGCCTTGTCACTGGTAATATTACTACGCCTTGGCACTGGTAAGATTACTACGTCTAGACAATGGTAATATTATTGTCTTGACACTGCTAATATCACTACGTCTTGACACTGGTAATAACACTACGTCTTGACACTGGTAATATTATTACGTCTTGATACTGGTAATATTACTACGTCTTGACACTGGTAAAATCATTACGTCATGGCAGTGGTAATATTATTACGTCATGACACTAGTAATATTACTACGTCTTGACACTGGTAATATTACTACGTCTTGACACTGATAATATTATTACGTCTTGACACTGGTAAATTATTACGTCTTGACACTTTTAATAATATTATGTCTTGACGCTGGTAATATTTTTGTCTTGAAACTGGTATTATTACTACATCTTGACACTAGTAATATTACTACGTCTTGACAATGGTAATATTATTACGTCTTGACACTGGTAATATTATTACGTCTTGACACTGGTAATATTATTACGTTCTCACACTGGTAATATTTTTACGTCTTGGCACTGGTAATATTTTTACGTCTTGGCACTGGTAATATTACTACGTCTTGATACTGGTAATAATACTGCGTCTTGACACTGGTAATATTACTACGTCTTGACACTGGTAATATTACTACGTCAGGACACTGGTAATATTACTTCGTCTTGACACTGGTAATATTATTACGTCTTAACACTGGTAACATTACTACGTCTTGTCACTGGTAATAATACTACGCCTTGGCACTGGTAAGATTATTACGTATAGACAATGGTAATATTACTGTCTTGACACTGCTAATATAACTACGTCTTGGCACTGGTAATATTCCTACGTCTTGACACTGGAAAATCATTACATCATGACACTGGTAATATTATTACGTCATGACACTAGTAATATTACTACGTCTTGATACCGGTAATATTATTTCGTCTTGACACTGTTATATTATTACGTCTTAACACTAGTAACATTACTACGTCTTGTCACTGGTAATATTACTACGCCTTGGCACTGGTAAGATTATTACGTCTAGACAAGGGTAATATTACTGTCTTGACACTGCTAATATCACTACGTCTTGACACTGGTAATAACACTACGTCTTGACACTGGTAATATTACTACGTCTTGACACTGGTAAAATCATTACGTCATGACACTGGTAATATTATTACGTCATGACACTCGTAATATTAATACGTCTTGACACTGGTAATATTATTTCGTCTTGACACTGGTAATATTATTACGTCTTGACACTGGTAATATTACTACGTCTTGACACTGGTAAAATCATTACGTCATGACAGTGGTAGTATTACTACGTCTTGGAACTGGTAATGTTAATACGTCTTGACACTGGTAATATTACTAGGTCTTGACACTGGTAATATTACTACGTCTTGACACTGGTAATGTCACTACGTCTTGACATTGATAACATTACTACGTCTCGACTCTGGTAATATTACTAAGTCTTGAGACTGGTAATATTAATGTGGCGTGACAGACAATATTACTATTGCCTGACACTGATAATATTATTACGTCTTGCACTGGTAATATTTTATTATCTTGACACTGGTAATGTCACTACGTCTTGACACTGGTAATATTACAACGTCTTGACACTGGTAATGTCACTACGTCTTGAAACTGGTAATATTACTAAGTCTTGGCACTGGTAATATTAGTACGGCCTGACACTGGTAATATTACTACGGCCTGACACTGGTAATATTACTACGTAGTGACACTGCTAATATTACTACGTCTTGACACTGGTAATATTACTACGTCTTGACACTAGTAATATTACAACGTCTTAACACTGGTAATATTATTACTTCTTGAAACTGGTAATATTTTAATATCTTGACACTGGTAATGTCACTATGTCTTGACACTGCTAATATTACTACGTCTTGACACTGGTAATATTACTACGTCTTGACACTGGTAATATTACTACGTCTTGACACTGGTAATGTTTTAACATCTTGACACTGGTAATATTATTACGTCTTGACACTGGTATATTATTACGTCTTGACACTTTTAATAACATTACGTCTTGACACTGGTAATATTTTTGTGTTGAAACTGGTATTATTACTACATCTTGACACTAGTAATATTACTACGTCTTGACAATGGTAATATTATTACGTCTTGACACTGGTAATATTATTACGTTCTCACACTGGTAATATTTTTACGTCTTGGCACTGGTAATATTTTTAGGTCTTTGCACTGGTAATATTACTACGTCTTGATACTGGTAATAATACTGCGTTTTGACACTGGTAATGTTACTACGTCTTGACACTGGTAATATTACTACGTCATGACACTGGTAATATTACTTCGTCTTGACACTGGTAATATTATTAAGTCTTGACACTGGTAATATTTTAGAATCTTGACTCTGGTAATGTCACTACGTCTTGACACTGGTAATATTAATACGTCTTGACACTGGTAATGTCACTACGTCTTGACACTGGTAATATTACTACGTATTGACACTGGTAATATTATTACGTCTTGACACTGGTAATATTTTAGTATCTCGACACTGGTAACGTCACTACGTCTTAACACTGGTAATATTACTACATCTTGACACTGGTAATATTACTACGTCTTGACACTATTAATGTCACTACGTCTTGACACTGGTAATATTACTACGCCTTGACAATGGTAATATTACTAAGTCTTGGAACTGTTAATATTATTACGTCTTGACACTGGTAATATTATTACTTTCTCACACTGGTAACGTTACTGCGTCTTGACACTGGTAATATTACTACGTCTTGACACTGGTAATATTATTACGTTCTCACACTGGAATTATTATTACGTCTTGACACTGGTAATATATTTGTGTCTTGACACTGGTAATATTATTACGTTCTCACATTGGTAATATTTTTACGTCTTGACACTGGTAATATTTTTACGTCTTGGCACTGGTAATATTACTACGTCTTGATACTGGTAATAGTATTGCGTCTTGACACTGGTAATATTACTACGTCTTTACACTGGTAATATTACTAATTCATGACACTGGTAATATTGCTACGTCTTGACACTGGAAATATTACTACGTCTTGACACTGGTAATATTATTTCGTCTTGACACTGGTAATATTTTAGTATCTTGACACTGGTAATGTCACTACGTCTTGACACTGGTAATATTACTACGTCTTTACACTGGTAATATTACAACGTCTTGACACTCTAATGTCACTACGTTTTGACACTGGTAATATTACTACGCCTTGACACTGGTAATATTACTAAGTCTTGGCACTGGTAATGTCACTACGTCTTGACACTGGTAATATTACTAAGTCTTGGCACTGGTAATGTCACTACGCCTTGACACTGGTAATATTACTAAGTCTCGACACTGGTAATATTAATACGGCCTGACACTGGCAATTTACTACGTCCTGACACTGGTAATATTACTACGTCTTGACACTGGTAAAATCATTACGTCATGACACTGGTAATATTATTACGTCATGACACTAGTAATATTACTACGTCTTGATACTGGTAATATTATTTCGTCTTGACACCGTTATATTATTACGTCTTAACACTGGTAACATACACTACGTCTTGTCACCGGTAATATTACTACGCCTTGGCACTGGTAAGATTATTACGTCTAGGCAATGGTAATATTACTGTCTTGACACTGGTAATATCACTACGTCTTGACACTGGTAATATCACTACGTCTTGACACTGGTAATATTATTACGTCTTCACACTGGTAATATTACTACGTCTTGACACTGGTAAAATCATTACGTCATGACACTGGTAATATTATTACGTCATGACACTTGTAATATTACTACGTCTTGACACTGGTAATATTATTTCGTCTTGACACTGGTAATATTGCGTCTTGACACTGGTAATATTACTACGTCTTGACACTGGTAAAATCATTACGTCATGACACTGGTAATATTACTACGTCTTGAAACTGGTAATATTAATACGTCTTGACACTGGAAATATTACTACGTCTTGACACTGGTAATATTACTAGGTCTTGACACTGGTAATATTATTACGTCTTGACACTGGTAATATTTTAGTATCTCGACACTGGTAACGTCACTACGTCTTGACACTGGTAATATTACTACATCTTGACACTGGTAATATTACTACGTCTTGACACTATTAATGTCACTACGTCTTGACACTGGTAATATTACTACGCCTTGACATTGGTAATATTACTAAGTCTTGGAACTGGTAATATTGTTACGTCTTGACACTGGTAATATTATTACGTTCTCACACTGGTAACATTACTACGTCTTGACACTGGTAATATTACTACGTCTTGACACTGGTAATATTATTACGTTCTCACACTGGAATTATTATTACGTCTTGACTCTGGTAATATATTTGTGTCTTGACACTGGTAATATTATTACGTTCTCTCATTGGTAATATTTTTACGTCATGGCACTAGTAATATTACTACGTTTTGATACTGGTAATAATATTGCGTCTTGACACTGGTAATATTACTACGTCTTGACACTGGTAATATTACTAATTCATGACACTGGTAATATTGCTACGTCTTGACACTGGTAATATTACTACGTCTTGACACTGGTAATATTATTTCGTCTTGACACTGGTAATATTTTAGTATCTTGACACTGGTAATGTCACTACGTCTTGACACTGGTCATATTACTACGTCTTTACACTGGTAATATTACTACGTCTTGACACTCTAATGTCACAACGTCTTGACACTGGTAATATTACTACGCCTTGACACTGGTAATATTACTAAGTCTTGGCACTGGTAATGTCACTACGTCTTGACACTGGTAATATTACTACGCCTTGACACTGGTAATATTACTAAGTCTCGGCACTGGTAATATTAATACGGCCTGACACTGGCAATTTACTACGTCCTGACACTGGTAATATTACTACGTCTTGACACTGGTAAAATCATTACGTCATGACACTGGTAATATTATTACGTCTTGACACTGATAATATTATTACGTTCTCACACTGGTAATATTACTACGTCTTGACACTGGTAATATTACTACGTCTTGACACTGGTAATATTATTACGTTCTCACACTGGTATTATTATTACGTCTTGACACTGGTAATATATTTACGTCTTGACACTGGTAATATTATTACGTTCTCACACTGGTAATATTTTTACGTCTTGACACTGGTAATATTTTTACGTCTTGGCACTGGTAATATTACTACGTCTTGATACTGGTAATAGTATTGCGTCTTGACACTGGTAATATTACTACGTCTTGATACTGGTAATATTACTACGTCATGACACTGGTAATATTGCTACGTCTTGACACTGGTAATATTACTACGTCTTGACACTGGTAATATTATTACTTTTTGACACTGGTAATATTTTAGTATCTTGACACTGGTGATGTCACTACGTCTTGACACTGGTAATATTACTATGCCTTGACACTGGTAATATTACTAAGTCTTGGCACTGGTAATATTAATACGGCCTGGCACTGGTAATTTACTACGGCCTGACACTGGTAATATTACAACGTCTTGACATTGGTAATATTACTATTTCTTGAAACTAGTAATATTATTACGTCTTGACACTAGTAATATTACTACGTCTTGACACTGGTAATATTATTACGTCCTGACACTGGTAATATTTTAATATCTTGACACTGGTAATGTCTCTACGTCTTGACACCGGCAATATTAGTACGTCTTGACAGTTTTAATAATATTACGTTTTGACACTGGTAATATTTTTACGTCTTGAAACTGGTATTATTACTACGTCTTGACACTGGTAATATTACTACGTCTTGACACTGGTAATATTATTACGTTCTCACACTGGTAATATTATTACCTCTTGACACTGGTAATATTTTTACGTCTTGACACTGGTATTATTATTACGTTCTCACACTGGTAATATTTTTACGTCTTGACACTGGTAATATTTTTACGTCTTTGCACTGGTAATATTACTACGTCTTGATACTGGTAATAATACTGCGTCTTGACGCTGGTAATATTACTACGTCTTGACACTGGTAATATTATTACGTCTTGACACTGGTAATATTTTAGTACCTTGACACTGGTAATGTCACTACGTCTTGACACTGGTAATATTACTACGTTTTGACACTGGTAATGTCACTACGTCTTTACACTGGTAATATTACTACGCCTTGACACTGGTAATATTACTAAGTCTTTGCACTGGTAATATTAGTACGGCCTGACACTGGTAATATTACTACGGCCTGACACTGGTAATATTACTAAGTCTTGACACTGGTAATATTACTACGTCTTGACACTGGTAATATTACTACTTCTTGACACTAGTAACAGAATTCTTGGCTTCATATCAAGAAGCATAAATAATAGGAGTCCTCAGGTTGTTCTTCAACTCTATACATCCTTGGTTAGGCCTCATTTTGATTATGCTGCACAGTTTTGGTCACCGTATTACAGGATGGATATAAATTCTCTGCAAAATGTACAAAGGAGGATGACAAAGTTGATCCCATGTATCAGAAACCTTCCCTATGAGGATAGACTAAGGGCCCTGAATCTGCACTCTCTAGAAAGACGTAGAATTAGGGGGGATATGATTGAGGTGTATAAATGGAAGACAGGAATAAATAAAGGGGATGTAAAGAGTGTGCTGAAAATATCTAGCCTAGACAGGACTCGCAGCAATGGTTTTAAGTTGGAAAAATTCAGATTCAGGAAGGATATAGGAAAGTACTGGTTTGGTAATAGAGTTGTGGATGAGTGGAACAAACTCCCAAGTACAGATATAGAGGCCAGAACGTTGTGTAGCTTTAAAAATAGGTTGGATAAATACATGAGTGGATGTGGGTGGGTGTGAGTTGGACCTGACAGCTTGAGCTACCAGGTCGGTTGCCGTGTTCCTCCCTTAAGTGAATGTGACCTGTCCTGACTGGGTTGGGTGCATTGGCTTAAGCCGGTAGGAGACTTGGACCTGCCTCGCATGGGCCAGTAGGCCTGCTGCAGTGTTCCTTCGTTCTTATGTTCTTATGTTCTTATTACTACGTCTTGACGCTAGTAATATTACTACGTCTTGACACTGGTTATATTATTACGTCTTGACACTGGTAATATTATTACGTTCTGACACTGGTAATATTACTACGTCTTGACACTGGTAATATTACTACGTCATGACACTGGTAATATTACTACGTCTTGACACTGGTAATATTACTACGTCATGACACTGGTAATATTACTACGTCTTGACACTGGTAATATTACTACGTCATGACACTGGTAATATTACTACGTCTTGACACTGCTAGTGGTACATAAATATTGTATTCCTCCGTTTTACGTTCATTTATGTGTTAAGACACAGTAACGACTCTGTTTTACAAGATGTGTCACTTAACACGTTGTAATTGAATTGAACATCAAAATGGTATACAATACCGACAGGTTGTTAGGTAAGACACATATGCAACAGTTAGACAACTTTATTCCGAAACGTTTCGCCTACACAGTAGGCTTCTTCAGTCGATTACAGAAAATAGGCAGGAACAGTAGAGATGTGAAGACGATGTAATCAGTCCATCACCCTTGTAGTCGTAGAATTTGAGGTTGTCAGTCCCTCGGCCTGGAGAAGTTCGGTTCCATAGTCAGGAACTATCTGAAGATCAAGCGACAGTGCGGAGACTTAAATACTGTCGGAAGGAGAGGTAGTAGTAGTAGTAGTAGTGAGAATGTGACAACTGAGAGGTCATGTCCCTCTCAGATCCAACCCTTCTCACTTGAAAAGCTTGTCCAAGGTGTTTTCTGTACCAAGATGCCATGTGTTGCAGTGTCTGACAAGATGAACATCAAAATGGTATACAATACCGACAGGTTGTTAGGTAAGACACATATGCAACAGTTAGACAACTTTATTCCGAAACGTTTCGCCTACACAGTAGGCTTCTTCAGTCGATTACAGAAAATAGGCAGGAACAGTAGAGATGTGAAGACGATGTAATCAGTCCATCACCCTTGTAGTCGTAGAATTTGAGGTTGTCAGTCCCTCGGCCTGGAGAAGTTCGGTTCCATAGTCAGGAACTATCTGAAGATCAAGCGACAGTGCGGAGACTTAAATACTGTCGGAAGGAGAGGTAGTAGTAGTAGTAGTAGTAGTAGTGAGAATGTGACAACTGAGAGGTCATGTCCCTCTCAGATCCAACCCTTCTCACTTGAAAAGCTTGTCCAAGGTGTTTTCTGTACCAAGATGCCATGTGTTGCAGTGTCTGACAAGATGAACATCAAAATGGTATACAATACCGACAGGTTGTTAGGCCGAGGGACTGACAACCTCAAATTCTACGACTACAAGGGTGATGGACTGATTACATCGTCTTCACATCTCTACTGTTCCTGCCTATTTTCTGTAATCGACTGAAGAAGCCTACTGTGTAGGCGAAACGTTTCGGAATAAAGTTGTCTAACTGTTGCATATGTGTCTTACCTAACAACCTGTCGGTATTGTATACCATTTTGATGTTCATCTTGTCAGACACTGCAACACATGGCATCTTGGTACAGAAAACACCTTGGACAAGCTTTTCAAGTGAGAAGGGTTGGATCTGAGAGGGACATGACCTCTCAGTTGTCACATTCTCACTACTACTACTACTACTACCTCTCCTTCCGACAGTATTTAAGTCTCCGCACTGTCGCTTGATCTTCAGATAGTTCCTGACTATGGAACCGAACTTCTCCAGGCCGAGGGACTGACAACCTCAAATTCTACGACTACAAGGGTGATGGACTGATTACATCGTCTTCACATCTCTACTGTTCCTGCCTATTTTCTGTAATCGACTGAAGAAGCCTACTGTGTAGGCGAAACGTTTCGGAATAAAGTTGTCTAACTGTTGCATATGTGTCTTACCTAACAACCTGTCGGTATTGTATACCATTTTGATGTTCATCTTGTCAGACACTGCAACACATGGCATCTTGGTACAGAAAACACCTTGGACAAGCTTTTCAAGTGAGAAGGGTTGGATCTGAGAGGGACATGACCTCTCAGTTGTCACATTCTCACTACTACTACTACTACTACCTCTCCTTCCGACAGTATTTAAGTCTCCGCACTGTCGCTTGATCTTCAGATAGTTCCTGACTATGGAACCGAACTTCTCCAGGCCGAGGGACTGACAACCTCAAATTCTACGACTACAAGGGTGATGGACTGATTACATCGTCTTCACATCTCTACTGTTCCTGCCTATTTTCTGTAATCGACTGAAGAAGCCTACTGTGTAGGCGAAACGTTTAGGAATAAAGTTGTCTAACTGTTGCATATGTGTCTTACCTAACAACCTGTCGGTATTGTATACCATTTTGATGTTCATCTTGTCAGACACTGCAACACATGGCATCTTGGTACAGAAAACACCTTGGACAAGCTTTTCAAGTGAGAAGGGTTGGATCTGAGAGGGACATGACCTCTCAGTTGTCACATTCTCACTACTACTACTACTACTACCTCTCCTTCCGACAGTATTTAAGTCTCCGCACTGTCGCTTAATCTTCAGATAGTTCCTGACTATGGAACCGAACTTCTCCAGGCCGAGGGACTGACAACCTCAAATTCTACGACTACAAGGGTGATGGACTGATTACATCGTCTTCACATCTCTACTGTTCCTGCCTATTTTCTGTAATCGACTGAAGAAGCCTACTGTGTAGGCGAAACGTTTCGGAATAAAGTTGTCTAACTGTTGCATATGTGTCTTACCTAACAACCTGTCGGTATTGTATACCATTTTGATGTTCATCTTGTCAGACACTGCAACACATGGCATCTTGGTACAGAAAACACCTTGGACAAGCTTTTCAAGTGAGAAGGGTTGGATCTGAGAGGGACATGACCTCTCAGTTGTCACATTCTCACTACTACTACTACTACTACCTCTCCTTCCGACAGTATTTAAGTCTCCGCACTGTCGCTTGATCTTCAGATAGTTCCTGACTATGGAACCGAACTTCTCCAGGCCGAGGGACTGACAACCTCAAATTCTACGACTACAAGGGTGATGGACTGATTACATCGTCTTCACATCTCTACTGTTCCTGCCTATTTTCTGTAATCGACTGAAGAAGCCTACTGTGTAGGCGAAACGTTTCGGAATAAAGTTGTCTAACTGTTGCATATGTGTCTTATGTAATTGAATTATTTCGCTGAAGACGTTTTGCTCGACAAGTTCCGGTCAAGATGCTCCGCTTAACATGTTTCTCTGATAACATTATGCTCGACACTCTTCGCTCTACACTTTTCGGTCAACAGCAACATGCTTCGTTCTACACGTTTCACTCAAGTTATTTCACTCAACTCCTTTCGCTAGAGTAGTTTTGCTTAGCACGTTTCGGTCAAGACCCTTCACTTAGCACGCGTCGTTCAACACTTCGCTCGATAAGTTTCGCTCTACACGTTTCGATTGCCAACATGTATCGTTCTGCACATTTCACTCAAAACGTTCGGTGCCTTTTCCTCAAGACACTTTTATTCACGACGTTTCGCTCTTAATTAAATTCCCGTTTCTGCTTCTGCTGTTTTTCTTTGTTTATAAAAAGAAAAAAAGACACAAAACATCTATTTTGTTTTTCGTTCCGACTTTTTTTTTTAAATTTAAGTGAATTTTGTTTTACGAAGAATTATATATTATTAAACTGACTTTTTTTTATATTCTGAATTGTCTGATACGGAAGTGTGTGTGTGTGTGTGTGTGTGTGTGTGTGTGTGTGTGTGTGTGTGTGTGTGTGTGTGTGTGTGTGTTACTAACGTACGTCGAGTGAACTACTGAATCACACTTTTGATACTGATTTGTGTGATATCTAACTATGTGTTTGGTACTGAATTGTGTTTGGTACTTAGTCGTGTTTAGTACTGAGTTGTGTTGGGTACTTAGTGTTTTGTACTGTGTTATGTTTGGTATTCAGTTGTGTTTGGTATTAAGTTGTATCTGATTCTGAGCTGTGATTGATACTCATTTGTGTTTGGTATTGCGTCGTGTTTGGTACTGGGTTATGTTTGGTATTATGTTTGGTATTGTGTTTGGTACTGAGTTATGTTTGGTACTGAGTTATGTTTGGTACTGAGTTATGTTTGGTATTATGTTTGGTATTGTGTTTGGTACTGAGTTATGTTTGGTATTATGTTTGGTATTGTGTTTGGTACTGAGTTATGTTTTGTATTATGTTTGGTATTGAGTTCTGTTTGGTATTATGTTTGGTATTGTGTTTGGTATTGAGTTCTGTTTAGTATTATGTTTGGTATTGTGTTTGGTATTAAGTTATATTTGGTTTTTATGTTTGATACTGTGTTGTGTTTGGTACTGAGTTATGTTTGGTATTATGTTTGGTATTGTGTTATGTTTGGTACCGAACTGTGTATTTGGTTTCACTATTTATTATCAATAATTAGAGAAATCCGACCAATCGTAACATCTAACATAACTGATTATCCAGATAAAATTATCTCTTAAATCTAACACTTCCAGCTAAACTAAAACTAAATACTAATATAATGTAGGCTGAACACCAGATCGCATAGGCCAAAAAAAAAAAAAAAGCTTCTTTCACTATAATAAGTTCAGTTTCATACATAATGAAAAGCGTACGAAAGTATACATTATTCCAACACCTCTGAAGATGTAAGTAGAAACAATGGAAAGAGCAGAGAACTCTGGAATTTACGAAATTTTTCGTAACTGCAGGTACACGTTTGAAAGTGATCAAGTTCCCATTTTTAATACATTTGCAACAAACCAGCATGCACGAGCTGCCTCTGTATTTGACTGAAGAAACTTACTGTGTAGGCGAAACGTTTCAACATTATAGATACCCAACTGTAGCACATGTGTCTTAATCTTGAACTTGTGGGTATTTTATACCATTTTCAACATAACGAGCTGCAATGGGAGGGAAAAATAAATCCTGTTTCATTTCCTCGATATCCACGCTCTCTAGGTGGGAATCCTGTTAAGCTTCATATTCTCTCACAGAGGCTCAGATAGCTGCCGACGCCACTCACAGCGTCTGCTGGAACAATCCTCAGCGATGCTCGTTTAATCTCCCTAACGATGTGGCAGCAGTCTGCTCGGAGAGTCTTCACTGCTCAACAGTTTCCTCCAGAATATAACGGTATTTGTGTCTTAAGAGTAATCGTTTTGTGATGATGAAGATAGGAATAATAATAATAATAATAATAATAATAATAATAATAATAATAATAATAATAATAATAATTATTATTATTATTGTTATTATTGTAATAAAAAAATAACAACAATAACATGAACACTGTGGTACAGTCTCCGAGAGACTCTGAATTTTATTCCAAAGTAGAATTGAAATATGAATTAAAATGAAATATTAATTTGAAGCTCTAAACTCTTGGAGCCTCGATGCTTCATCTACTAATATCAGAACAGATATGCTACTTTCACAACAAAGCATGCTTGTTATTTTATTCCCAGGAGAGCCTCCGACAAGTCTGGTACTCCTAGAGCTAGGCAAGCTTTTCTTTTTATTTCCAGGAGTGCCTCCGACACGATTGGTTCCTTGTCGAGAAGATCTTCACAAGCTTGGCCACCTGGGACTAGCAGTCAGCGGTGGCGATGTATCGGTGTATTGGCTTGTCACATGCTTTACATACGCCCCTCAGAGGCTGTTTTCTCAGCAAACAGAGCATGAAATGGCGCTGCGTTGTTTCTTGAGGAGAGAGGACCACAGCCGCCACCAGATCCCGCAGAGGGAACCAGCTGTCCTGTTTCAGCCCTGGCGAGAAGCAAATGATGCGAGAACACAGAGATATACTTTAAATACCTAACGTGAGCTTAAAAGGTGCACTTGACCACTAAGTCCCTAATGATTGATTAAACTAAGAATATTTCCGGCAAAAGATGGCGATGTAGATGTTTCAAAGATTTTGTGATGAATTTAACTTGAGCCAACAGATAAAGCAGACAAAAAATTATAACACTTGAGGTTTTCAATTTACGCGCAAACAGGAACCATTCAGATATATCAGAATGTCACATACTAGGATGAGAATATGATTAAATTACAAAGAAGGATAAACTAGCATAGAATGGTCCAAACAATTGCCTAATGTAAAGGAATGTTTAGAAAGTCGAAATTCATCAACAGGAGCATTGAGAGAAGCAAAATATACAAGGAACTATTCAACATTTCCTGGGAAACCGTCCTGACCTCTCTAGTTGTAAACCAATGCATGAAAAAGTGCATCACAGGCGTACAGAGTCAGCATAAAATATCTTACCCTGAAAAACATTAAAGCGATAACGAACCTAGGAAGATAAAACAAGAAAAAGAGAGAGAAAAAAGATAACCGCTTTAGTTTGTTGAAGACCTTACTCAGTATGAGGGTACAACCAGTACCGACAAGTTATGTGTTTTGTTCTGTCTTACTGTCTGAGTGCATGTGGGCTAACACACACACACACACACACACACACACACACACACACACACACACACACACACACACACACGCACACACACACACACACACGCACACACACACACACACACACACACACACACACACACACACACACGCACACACACACACACACACACGCACACACACACACACACACACACACACACACACACACACACACACACACACACACACACACACACACACACACACACACACACACACACACACACACACACACACACACACACACACACACACACACAGGTTTGCAACAAGACTAGTCCCAGAGCTAAGAGGTATGTCCTACGAGGAGAGGTTAAGGGAAATCAACCTGACGACACTGGAGGACAGGAGAGATAGGGGGGACATGATAACGACATACAAAATACTGAGAGGAATTGACAAGGTGGACAAAGACAGGATGTTCCAGAGATTGGACACAGTAACAAGGGGACACAGTTGGAAGCTGAAGACAGATGAATCACAGGGATGTTAGGAAGTATTTCTTCAGCCACAGAGTAGTCAGTAAGTGGAATAGTTTGGGAAGCGATGTAGTGGAGGCAGGATCCATACATAGCTTTAAGCAGAGGTATGATAAAGCTCACAGCTCAGGGAGAGTGACCTAGTAGCGATCAGTGAAGAGGCGGGGCCAGGAGCTCGGACTCGACCCCCGCAACCTCAACTAGGTGAGTACACACACACACACACACACACACACACACACACACAGAACAGCAGAGAGATGGGGACATGTTAACAACATATTAAATACTGAGAGGAATTGACAAGGTGGACAAAGACAGAATGTTCCAGAGATGGGACACAGCAACAAGGGTTTACAATTGGAATCTGAAGACTCAGATGAGTCACAGGGATGTTAGGAAGTATTTCTTCAGCCAAAGAGATGTCAGTAAGTGGAATAGTATGGAGAGTGTAGTGGAGGCAAGATTCATACATAGCTTTAAGAAGAGGTACGACAAAGCTCATGGAGCAGGAAGAGAGTGAACCTAGTAGCGATCAGCGATGAAGGGGGCCGGGAGCTGTGAATCGACCCTGCAGTCACAATTAGGTGAGTACACACACATATATATATATATATATATATATATATATATATATATATATATATATATGTATATATATATATATATATATATATATATATATATATATATATATATATATATATATATATATATATATATATATATATATATATATATATATATATATATACATACATATATCTTTCAACACTTTCAACACACCGGCTGTATCCCACCGAGGCAGGGTGGCCCAAAAGGAAAAACAAAAGTTTCTCCTTTCACATTTAGTAATATATACAGGAGAAGGGGTTACTAGCCCCTTGCTCCCGGCATTTTAGTCGCCTCTTACAACACGCATGGCTTACGGAGGAAGAATTCTGTTCCACTTCCCCATGGAGATAAGAGGAAATAGACAAGAACAAGAACTAGAAAGAAGATAGAAGAAAACCCAGAGGGGTATGTATATACATGATTGGTTTAGAAAGACACGTAAGCAAACACTATAACATATTTATTAGAAAACGTTTCGGTCCTGGGACCTTGATCACTTCTAACATACAAAAAAACGAACGAACGAAAGTTCAGGTAAGATCCCAAATGGGATGAGCGGGGAAGACGGGACAGACGAAGAATAGTGCTGGAGAGGAGTGTTCTTAGTCGTAGAAATAGAGCCAGGGCTTAACCCAGCAGCAAAGGCGATCGTGGGACAGATATTGAAAAGATAAATTCCGGTTCTTCTGTTGGGACTCCGGTGGGGTGAGCTGGGAGTAAGGGACTTGCGACCTTTAGAGCTAGAGAGGAGTGCAGAACTGAGTCATGTCTTAACCCAAAAAAGCTAAGGCGAACGTGGGTCAGAGAATGGTACCTGTCTTAGAAGGTACCTGTCAGCGGATCCAAGGTTATTTGTAAGTAGGGTTAGGAGCAGGATCATGCAAGGAGTAGAAAAGGTTGTGCTGGTTTGTGGGTCTGCGAATGTCTTCGTCAAGGAGAGAGGTCCAGTAGTCATGTCGTGTCTCAAGTTTGTCTATCTGTCTGTCACTGAGCCTCTTCCAGTACAGATTCAGCGCAGGGACGTCTAACTGGGCATGGAGAGACTCGCTTGTGGCGAAGTCCTCCCATCTGACATCAAGCACCCAGCGCAGCGCCTTGTTCTGGACACTCTGCAGTTTAAGTAAGTTTGTTTTTGCTGCAAGAGAGAGGGCTAGAGGAGAGTAAGTTATCAGAGGACGTATTAGGGATTTGTAGAGGTGTAGTTTGGTGCGTTGAGAGGCATGTTTCAGCTTGTAGAGGCCCGCAAGGGCCTTACTAGCTATTGCATGCCTTGAGTGAATGTGTCCGTGTAAACGGAGAAGGTAGTCAAGATTAACGCCAAGGACAGTGACAGATTGTGTGATAGGGAAGTAAGTGCGGGTGTCAGCTGTTCTGAGTTCGACAGGTAATGGAGGATCACGTTTCCTGTAGTTAAAATACGTAATGCTGGATTTTGCTGCATTGGTTTTGATCCTCCATTTTTGTTCCCAGATGGCTATCCTGTCAACCTCATTTTGTGTTTTGTGTGTGAGTGTATCTATATTGGCATGAGTGATAAGTTGTGTAATGTCGTCTGCATAGGCTAGTGTGATGGAGTTGTGGTATATAGGTGTTGGAATGTCGTTAGTGTATAAAATGTAGAGGGTAGGGGAAAGGACAGATCCCTGGGGTACTCCAGCATTTAGTGTGAAGTAGTCAGAGTAACAGCCTTGGAATTTGATTCTCATGGTACGGCCGTCTAGGAAGTTGCAGAGGAGTTTACGAGTATTGAGAGGCAGGTTGAAGTTAGTGCAGAGTTTGTACTTGAGCCCCTCGTGCCACACAGTGTCAAAAGCTTTTTCAACGTCTTTTGCAACCAGGGCTGTCCTGTTTCTTTGTTTTGTGTTTATGTGGATGTAGTTGAGAATGATGTTAATGGCATCCTGTGTGGATCTGTGTGTTCTGAAGCCAAACTGGCCATCTGAAAGTAGAGAATTATGTTCCAGGTATCTGCGAAGGCGATGATTAATGAGTTTTTCAAAGAGTTTTCCTAAAGTTTCGAGGAGGCTGATAGGGCGATAGTTTCTAGGGTCAGAGTGGTCTTTATTGGGTTTAGGAAGGAGGATAGCAGTAGCAGCTTTGAAGAGGGAAGGGAAGTATCCAGAGGCAAGGGAGGCATTGAGGAGGTTTGTGTAGGCAGTAATGATAGAGTCAGGAAGGTGTTTCAGGATAATATGGTTTAGGCCAGAGGCACCAGGAGCCTTTGGAGGAAGGTGTCTGAGGAGAGTTTTAATGTCTGTGTTGGTGAAAGGAGTGTCGAGTTCTTGGGAGGAGGTAAGAGTGTCTAGATGTATGTGGCTGTCTGGTGTTGTTTCTTGTGTGTGTGCAGTGTTCCAGTGTTCTATGTTCTGAATGTGTTGAATAACGTTAGGGTGAGGTGGGTGAGCGTGGAAGATGTTCTCCCAGATGTGTTTGAAGATGTTGGTAGCAGCCTGTGGGTCTGAGATGTGTGTGTTGTTGTGGGTGATGTGTTTGAATTTGTTGGTGGGAGTAGTGCCTCTGATTTTTTTGATAAAGTTCCAGAAGGCTTTAGTGTTTTTAACACGCTGCCTGTCCGCTTGTTGTATTAGTCGTGACCAGTGATTGTTGTGGTCTTGGTCTAGGCTGTGTAAAATGTTGTTTCTAAGGTAAGTGAGATCTAATCGGACTTGATTAAATCTATGTGTGTTGTAGAGGAAGCGGTTGTGGTAGCAGATAATTAGTCTTCTTGTTCTGAGTGACGGTTTGAAGGAATAACGAGTGGTGTGAGTTTTCTTTGGTATTGCGATATTGGCTGCTTGTGTAATGGTGTCCTGGATGAGATCAAGTTGAGTATCGATGTCAGAGATAGGTTTGTTGTTGTAGTCATAGGTGAGGTTAATATTATCTATGTGTTGTTTGAAAGCATCCCAGTCAGCGTTCTTGTAGGAGAAGGAAGGTGTGGTTGGAATGAGGATAGGGTTGGAGGAGATGTGTAAGATGACTGGGATGTGATCAGAGCCTGTAATAGGGCCAGGTGAGATGTAATGTTGAAATAGAGAGCTGGCTCGGTTTGCCAGAATGATGTCTGGTTTGCCTTGGCCCGTGTGGTTGAAGAAGGTATTGAAGTCTGGGCCAAGATGAATTAGGTGTTTATGGTTTGTGAAGTTGAGTAATTGGTGACCAAGTTGGTTGTTACTGGTGTGATGAAAGGCAGTGTGTTTGGCATTCATGTCAGCTAGTAGGTAAGTTGGTGTGTTGGTGTAGTTGAAGACTAAGGAGAGGTCGTGTATGTTGAGAGTAGTGTTTGGGCGAGCATAGGTGGTGAAAAAGATAAAGGGGCCAAGGTGGGTGTGTATTCTGACCGCAAGACAGTGTTGGTGAATAAAAGGGATTGGGAGAAAGTCATGTTTTATGTTGGAATTGACAAGGATGGCAACCCCATCGTGGGGATCATAGGGGGACTGTAGTGCAGTATAACCATAATGGCGGATACATTGAGGGGCTTTGAGGCAGGTACTGTTTAGCAAAACAATATCTGGCCTCTCTGCTTCAAGGAGCTCGGCCAGTAGGTGTCTAATTGTAAAGTAAGAACGTACGTTGAACTGAATCGCCTTAAACGTGATTTAATGGTTTCGTCTTAGCAAAGTTAATGTCGGGGGAGGAGTTTGGATTAAAGCCCGTGATAGTGGTGCCATCAGTGGATGTGTGTTTGTAGGTGCTACGGACCCGTTTCCTGGAGGGGGAGGAAGAGATGGATCTGTTTTTATGTTCTTTGGTCTGTCCGTTAGAAGTTGAGGTAGGTTTAGGTTTGAGTGGATTTTGTCTGGAGGAGGTGGAGTTGGACCTGGATGAGGTTTTGGTTGTGGTGGAGTGGGCGAAGGTGGATGCAGAGGAAGTGGAAGTTTTGGTAAGCTGTGAGGAAGTGGAAGCTTTGGAAGGGGATGAAGTGGGGGGAGGGGTGGTCGTAGCAGTAGGGGTGTTGGTGGGAGGTGTAGAAGTAGTGAAGAGAGGTAGTGGAGGAGGAGAGCTGGTGGGAGTAGGAAGTGGGGGGGTGGGAGAGAGGAAGGAGGGAGAGGTTGTAGGAGGCTTGGAAGAGAAGCAGGAAGGAGGGATAATTAAAGAGGGAAGATTGTTAGCAGACAAGATTAGGTTAAGGACATGTGAGTAGTCTGATTGGTAAGCTTGTGAGATTACCATCGCAGAGTGGGCAGCAGTGGCAAGTTGACAGTTAGTTTTGTAGTCTAGTGTGGGTGTAGAAGGAGAAGTGCTTGTAGTCTGTGTGTTGGTGTTTGATGTGTGTAGAGTAGAAGAAGTAGACCAAGTGCGTGGGGAGGCCCAGGCATTGGGGGTAGGGGAGGGAGGTGTGGAAGGGGAGGGAGGTAAGGAAGGGGAGGGAGGAGCAGGGAAGGGGTTGGGTAGGGAGGGAGGTTGGTTTGCTCTGAGGGAGGAGAGAATGTGCTTTCTAGAAGGGCAGGAATTTGCAACTGCAGTGTGTGACCCGCCGCAGTTAGAACATTTAAGGGGGAGGTTGCAAGTATTCCAGAAGTGGCCAGTTGCTGAACATCTGGAGCAGACTTGTGTAGATGTGCATGTGTTTTTGTCGTGGCCGAATTTGTAGCATTTAAGACATTGTGTGATTGGGTGGAAGTTCGGAGTGAAGAGAGCGTTTGGAGGAATGCGGATGGTCTTGGCAAAGATTCCTTGACTGAAGAGTGTAGAGGCGTCAGCAGGAGTAGAACAGCGTATTTTGAGAATGGTAGAGTTTTCCGGTCTGTAAATATCGTCAACAGAGACTTTGTTCTTAGTACTGATATCTTTTATTAAGTCTTCTTTGTCTGTGTCATAGGCTGTCAGGAGAGAGTAGTCTACGTGTTTAGCAATGACTGTGCTTTTGGCACGGTGCTCAGGAGTCCAAATAATGGTGAAGCCTGCGTTGAGAAGTTTTTGTCTGGTATCGCTTGAGGTGTACGCTTCGTAGGAATGTTTGTCAAGAAGGAGTTTGAAGCCTGAGTTGGTTTTGAAGACTTTAAGTTGAGGTGCACCAGTGATCTGATATAATAAATTTTCCGGACAGATAGTGGCATCAGGATTAGAAAATTTGAGGTTTAGCGAGAAGGAATTGGATTTAGTAGAAGCAGAGGCAGGTGTGGGAGGTTGGGGGAGAGTGGAAGGGGGGTGGGAGGTGGAAGGCAACGAAGGCATCGTCTAATTACGAAAAGATGTAATTGGAGGTGACAATCGGCCAAAAAGTGAGAGTACTCAGCTAGGCAAGTACGTGTAAGTAGACACACGTACTTGCCTGGCGCAGGACACTGAGGAGGTGAACTGTAGCTTGATGGAGCACTGTATATCCTGAGTGGTGGCGAGACTGGCTGTATGGCGTGCAGTCAACAGGCGAAGAGAATTCAGGCAGCAAGAGGCTTCCTGCCCTTCGGTCGGCAACCACCGACGCACCAATCCTGATGGTGGAGAGGAAGACGAAGGTCCAGCAAGCACTACTCAACACGGGGTAATTTCGAGAGAGGCGAGATCGTCGATGTGTTAGGTAAGCACACGTCACCACTCGAGCTAAGTCGCTTGGTCTAACATACAGAGGTAGAAAGACATTATATATATAGGCGGAGAGTGAGGTGTGACGCACGTGACCTGAGGAATGTCATAAGAACATAAGAATGGAGGAACACTGTAGAAGGCCTACTGGCCCATGCGAGGCAGGTCCTTATCAAAACAACCTCTACCTATGATGAGGACGGGTAGACGATGAAATCAAGTGACTCCTGTGTTGTTGGGGAGTCACATGATTTCATCGTCTACCCGTTCTCATCATAGGTTGTTTAGATAAGGACCTGCCTCGCATGGGCCAGTAGGCCTTCTACAGTGTTCCTCCATTCTGATATTCTTATGACATTCCTCAGGTCACGTGCGTCACACCTCACTCTCCGCCTATATATATAATGTCTTTCTACCTCTGTATGTTAGAAGTGATCAAGGTCCCAGGACCGAAACGTTTTCTAATAAATATGTTATAGTGTTTGCTTACGTGTCTTTCTAAACCAACTTGTCGGTATTTATTACCAAGGTTTATACCATATACATGCTTGTACATGTATGTGTAGTGTGACCTAAGTGTAAGTAGAAGTAGCAAGACGTACCTGAAATCTTGCATGTTTATGAAACAGAAAAAAGGACACCAGCAATCCTACCATCATGTAAAACAATTACAGGCTTTCGTTTTACACTCACTCGGTAGGACGGTAGTACATCCCTGGGCGGTTGCTGTCTACCAACCTACTACCTAGAAAACCTACTACATATATATATATATATATATATATATATATATATATATATATATATATATATATATATATATATATATATATATATATATATATATATATATATATATATATATATATATATATATGTATATATATATATATGTATATATATATATATATATATATATATATATATATATATATATATATATATATATATATATATATATATATATATATATATATATACAGCATTCATCTTGTTGTCCAAGGACAACAGAAATAATAAGAAGGCCAGAACGAGCCCTCGGTTCACCCAGAGATGTAGAGAGGCCAAAAATAAATGCACTAGAGAATGGAAGAAGTATAGGAGGCAAAGGACCAGGGAGAATATGGAGAGTAGTCGAAGAGCCAGAACTGAATATGCATAGGTAAGGAGGGAGGCCCAACGACAATACTAAAATGACACAGCAGCGAAAGACAAGTCTGACCTAAAGCTGTTGTATAGTAACATCAGAAGGAAAACAACAGTCAAGGAGCGGGTAATCAGGCTGAGGAAAGAAGGAGGTGAGATCACAAGAAATGACTGAGATTTAAAGAAGTATTCACAGTGAAGACAAAAAGAACTCCTGAAACACGGAGGGAAGGGTACACCACCAAGTGTTAGACACAATACATACAACCGAGGAAGAGGTGAGGAGGCTGTTAAGCGAACTAGATACTTCCAAGGCGATGGGGCTGGATAACATCTTTCCTCGAGTCCAGAGAGAGGGAGCAGAGGCACTCTGTGTACCACTAACAACAATCTTCAACATATGTTTTGAAACTGGGCAGCTCCCTGAGGTATGGAAGACAGGAAATGTAGTCCCAATTTTTAGAATGGAAGACTGACATGCGGCACTAAATTACAAACCAGGTTATGGAGAAGATTATCACGAGAAGAATGGTGGAGCACCTAGAAAGGAATGAGCTTATCAGTGACAGCCAGCAGGGATTCAGGGACTGGAAATCCTGTATCACAAACCTACTGGAGTCTTATGACAGTGACAGCGGTAAGACGAGAGAGAGAGAGAGAGAGAGAGAGAGAGAGAGAGAGAGAGAGAGAGAGAGAGAGAGAGAGAGAGAGAGAGAGAGAGAGAGAGAGAGAGAGAGAGAGAGACCAGTGTCACTCCTGTCAATCACTGGTAAGATCCTTGAGACAATAATCTCAAGACAAATGACAGAGTTTTTTGACTACCACTCACTACTTTGTGATCGTCAATATGGCTTCAGGAAAGGTTACTCTGCTGCTGATCTGTTGTTAAACCTCTCCATTAAGTGGCACCGGTCACTGGATGAATCCAAAGTCAGCTGTGTGGTAGCACTGGACATTTCTGGTGCTTTCGACTGGGTGTGGCACCGGGGCCTCTTAGCAAAACTTCAAGCACTGGGAACTGCAGGCTCTACGCTATGTCTCCTCAGTGATTAAGTTTATGGTAGATCTCTAAGTGTAGTTCTCAATGGAACGGAATCAGCAAGACATTCTATTGGGGCAAGTGTTCCACAAGGAAGCGTGCTGGGACCATTGTTATGGAATGTCTACCTTCTTCATCTCATCCCAGAATCACATGCATATGCAGACGACTGTACACTGACATTCACTTATCCAAGAGAAGAAATGCCAGCTGCTCTAAGCTACATCAATCACCAGCTAAGAGCTATATCAGATTGGGGAAATAGATGACAAGTAACATTTGCACCTGAGAAAATGCAAATGATGATCGTCTCTAGGCACCATGATGGTAATGCTGGTGCAGTAGTAAGGATGAATGGGAGGGTGTTGGCACCTGGAGAAGAAGTTGATATCCTTGGGGTGAAATTTGACTCCAAACTAACCATGAAGAACCATGTTGTAAATCTTGCAAACAAGGCAGCCAGGAAGCTTACAGCACTTCGCCGTATCTCGCATCTGCTTGACAGTAGGGGTTGCAAGATTCTGTACGAGGCACAAGTACGCTCACACCTTGAGTATGCTCCACTTTCTTGGTTTGCCTGCCCCCTCCCTCTCATGTGCGACTGCTTGACAAAGTAGAGAACAGAGCAAGACGTCTCATCTCTCGCCTGGACCCATCCTGGATAGATCTGTCATTTCAGCAGAGCCTTCAACACAGGAGGGATGTGGGTGGCCTTACTGTTATGTACAAGGCCAATATTGTCAAAGTACCACACCTGGATCCACTTCGAGGACAGCGTGAAACAAGCTTTTATGCCACAAGACGGGCAGAAAGCAGCAACTTCACTCTGGCTGTACCCTTCTCCAGAACATCACTCCATCTGAGATCATATATACCCAGGATGACTCGAGTATGGAACACATTCGTACAGCATAATGATGTCAACGAGATAACGTCAGTTGATCAAATGAAAATGCTGGCCCGCAGATGGCTCCAACTTCATCCTGTTCCTTACTTGTATGTTTCATAATAAAAATGCTTTTAAATGAGCTGATGTAGTTAACAGCTCTTAGCTTGTCAATAAAGTTAGGAATCCTTAACCTGTAAATAACTTGTCAATAAAGCTAGGGATCCTTAACCTTGTTAAACCCTGTGTAAAAAAAAAAGTGGGAAGATTGCATTTTCTTGGGCTGTAAGAAGGCTTTTGATACAGTTCCACACAAGAGATTAGTGCAAAAAATGAAGGACCAGGCAAGTATAACAGGGAAAGCACTACAATGGATCAGAGAATATCTGATGGGAAGGCAGCAGAGAGTCATGGTACGTGACGAGGTGTCAGAGTAGGCGAGTGTGACGAGCGGGGTTCCATAAGGGTCAGTCCTAGGACCGGTGCTGTTTCTGATATATGTGAACGACGTAATGGAAGGAATAGATTCAGAAGTGTCCCTCAGAAGTGTACATCAGGCCCATATTGGAGTATGCAGTACCAGTTTGGAGCTCACACCTGGCCATGCACGTCAAGAAATTAGAGAAATGCAAACGTTTACAATAAGACTAGTCCCAGAGCGAAAGGGGAATGTCCTACGACGAGAGGTTAAGGGAAATTGACCTGATGACACTGGAGAACAGGAGGGATAAGCGGGAGATGATTACATATAAAATACAGAGAGGAATCGACAAGGTGGACAGGGCCAGGGTGTTTCAGAGATGGGACACACCAGGAAGGGGTCACATTTGGAAGTTGAAGATGAGTCACAGGGATGTCAAAAAGTATTTTTTCAGTCACAGAGTGGTCAGGAATTGGAATAATCTGGATAGGGAGGTGGTGGAGGCAGGATCCATACATAGCTTTAAGAAGAGGTATGATAAAGCTCACGGAGCAGGGGGGGGAGTGACCTAGTAACGACCGGTGAAGAGGCGGGGCCAGGAGCTAAGACTCAACCCGTGCAACCACAATTAGGTGAGTACACAGTGTAACAACCGCAACAGGGTTCCTGAATCTTAGTGTTTTAAGGCCTTATTTAGTATCTAGCAGAGGTCAGTGATCGTGACAGAGTCAGTGAACAACCTACAAGTGAGAAACAAGGTTTTCCAAAGTGAGAAAGGCGAGGGAAAGACTGCAGTTTCGTAGAGAGGCAAAGACGCAGGAACCTCTGTATCCACTAGTGATCATAATTATATAAATAATAACAGGATAAATTGCGACCCTAGAGCGAGAGAGATAAGTGCAAAGACACGTTAGATTAGGAAACATACAGCGAGTGGGGAAAAAAAAGAAAAGAAAAAATTAGAAAAAGTGTAGAGGGAGAACCACAGCAGCAGCAGCAGCCATCATTCTCTGGAATGTGGTGTTGACCATACATAAATTTTGTCACAAAATACGGAAAGAAGTGTAAATAAATAGATAGAAATGTGGAGTGGAGTGGAGTGCATATGAGTGGAGTTAGACAATTAGGTGTCAAAAAAAATTGGAAGGATTGGACGCAGTGCAAGAATGATCCAGCAAGGAAATCGAGGAGCCCGCAATGACCCACTACACTACCAGGAGTGCAAGAATTCACTTATTCTGTGATAAATGATCAGTTAAATAGCTCTAGGTATTCTGCCATAGAAACAGAGTTATTAACATTCAATAAAGAAGAGAGGAATAAGAATTAGGAGATGAAGCGTCAGTGAGCAAGAGCGAGTAGACAATATAGGTCCCCAACACACACGCTGCGCACACACACACTTACTAGAGTATGCAAGAACATACTAGAACATACATGCGAGGAATACTTTACAGGCCAAAGAGCTAGTAGTAAAGTGAAGTGAGGAAGAGAGGTTAAAAGATTAATAAGAGCAGTGTTCATGTGCTGAAGACACTTCTCACTTACACATTCAAACACACATGTAGAAAGAAGTAAGTGTTAATCTGGTATATCATGGATATCAGCGACGTCTGAATAACCTGTATCAGGTACTGGTAGAAATAAAGACTATTACTATTATTATTGTTAAGAAATATTTTATTAGACGACAACACTCGAAGTGAAGCATGGGAAGAGTGAATAAAGACACACTCACACTCCCTCATCTATCCTCACACAGACACACTCCCTCATCTACCCTCACACACACACTCACACTCCCTCATCTACCCCTCACACAGACACACTCCCTCATCTACCCTCACACACACACTCACACTCCCTCATCTACCCCTCACACAGACACACTCCCTCATCTACCCTCACACACACACTCACACTCCCTCATCTACCCCTCACACAGACACACTCCCTCATCTACCCTCACACACACACACACACTCCTTCACCTACCCTCACACACACACACTCACACTCCTTCACCTACCCTCACATACACACACTCCTTCACCTACCCTCACACACACACTACCTCACCTACCTTCACACACACACTCACACTCCTTCACCTACCCTCACACACACACACACTCCTTCACCTACCCTCACACACACACACTCACACTCCTTCACCTACCCTCACACACACACTCCTTCACCTACCCTCACACACACACTCACACTCCTTCACCTACCCTCACACACACACTCCTTCACCTACCCTCACACACACACACTCACACTCCTTCACCTACCCTCACACACACACTCCTTCACCTACCCTCACACACACACTCACACTCCCTCACCTACCCTCACACACACACTCACACTCCTTCACCTACCCTCACACACACACTCACACTCCTTCACCTACCCTCACACACACTCACTCCTTCACTTACCCTCACACACACACTCACACTCCCTCACCTACCCTCACACACATACTCACACTTCTTCACCTACCCTCACATACACACTCACACTCCTTCACCTACCCTCACATACACACTCACACTCCCTCACCTACCCTCACACACACACTCACACTCCTTCACCTACCCTCACACACACACTCACACTCCTTCACCTACCCTCACACACACACTCACACTCCTTCACCTACCCTCACACACACACTCACACTCCTTCACCTACCCTCACACACACACTCACACTCCTTCACCTACCCTCACATACACACTCACACTCCCTCACCTACCCTCACACACACACTCACACTCCTTCACCTACCCTCACACACACACTCACACTCCTTCACCTACCCTCACACACACTCACTCCCTCACCTACCCTCACACACACACTCACACTCCCTCACCTACCCTCACACACATACTCACACTTCTTCACCTACCCTCACATACACACTCACACTCCTTCACCTACCCTCACATACACACTCACACTCCTTCACCTACCCTCACACACACACTCACACTCCATCACCTACCTCCACACACACACTCACACTCCTTCACCTACTCTCACATACACACTCACACTCCTTCACCTACCCTCACACACACTCACTCCTTCACCTACCCTCACACACACACTCCCTCACCTACCTTCACACACACACTCACACTCCCTCACTTACCCTCACACACACACTCACACTCCTTCACCTACCCTCACACACACTCACTCCTTCACCTACCCTCACACACACACACACACTCCTTCACCTACCTTCACACACACACTCACACTCCCTCACCTACCCTCACACACACACTCACACTCCTTCACCTACCCTCACACACACACTCACACTCCTTCACCTACCCTCACACACGCATTCACACTCCTTCACCTACCCTCACACACACTCACACTCCTTCATCTACCCTCACACACACACACACACTCCCTCACCTACCCTCACACACACACTCACACTCCCTCACCTACCCTCACACACACACACACACTCCCTCACCTACCCTCAAACACACACTCACACTCCCTCACCTACCCTCACACACACACTCACACTCCCTCACTTACCCTCACACACACACTCACACTCTCTCACCTACCCTCACACACACACACTCCCTCACCTACTCTCACACACACTCCCTCACCTACCCTCACACACTCATACTCCTTCACCTACCCTCACACACACTCCCTCATCTACCCTCACACACACTCGCTCACCTACCCTCACACACTCACACTCCCTAACCTACCGTCACACACACACACTCGCTCACCTACCCTCACATACTCACACTCCCTCACCTACCCTCACACACACTCCCTCACCTACCCCCACACACACTCCCTCACCTATTCTCACACACACACTCACACTCCCTCACCTACCCTCACACACACACTCCCTCACCTACCCTCACACTCCCCAACCTCTCGTCACACACTCCCTCACCAACCCTCCCACACTCACACTCTCTCACCTACCCTCACATACACTCCCTCACCTACCCTCACACACTCACACTCCCTCACCTACCCTCACACACACTCACACTCCCTCACCTACCCTCACACACACACTCCCTCACCTACCCTCACACACTAACACTCCCTCACCTACCCTCACACACTCACACTCCCCCACCTCTCCTCACACTCTCTCACCTACCCTCACACACTCACACTCCCTCACCTACCCTCACACACACACTCCCTCACCTACCCTCACACACACACTCCCTCACCTACCCTCATACACACACACTCCCTCACCTATCCTCACACACACAGTCACACTTCCTCACCTACCCTCACACACTCACACTCCCTCACCTACCCTCACACACACACTCCCTCGCCTATCCTCACACTCCCCTACCTCTCCTCACACACACTCCCTCACCTATCCTCACACATACACTCACCTACCCTCACACACACTCCCTCACCTATCCTCACACACACAGTCACACTTCCTCACCTACCCTCACACACTCACACTCCCTCACCTACCCTCACACACATTCACTCTCCCTCAACTACTCTCACACTCCTTCACCTCTCCTCACGCACACTCCCTCACCTACCCTCACACACATTCACTCTCCCTCAACTACTCTCACACTCCTTCACCTCTCCTCACGCACACTCCCTCACCAACTGTGGCATGCAAAGAGTACGTAACCTTTATTCGGCGCATGTACACACTTTCATTTACAGGCTATCTCTCCCAACCAGCGAACCAGGTGACTGAGAGTTGACGATGGGGCCCCGTCGTTCAACTAGTACCCAGGTTCCAGCCAATAAGAAGATGGTTTTGGCAATCGCAGAGGTTATGTGGGTACCACTCTCCTGTCTGCCCTTGTCATTCCCATTCTAGAGCTGGTTGAAGCACGGTCTGCTCTCTAGTGGCTTCTATTCTGCCTTGCTTACCGTGGAGTGCACTAATACCTATCACTGTACATAGTGTATATAGTGTACATACTTCTGTTCTAAATTGGTGAAGGATATTATAAGTCAAAAGTTTTCTGCTGTGTTTATTTTGCTCCCTTTACACCCAGGATAACAGGCCTTTGGGACTCCTGGGTTGTAATACCAACCCTCCCACACTCACACTCTCACCTACCCTCACACACTCTCACTTCCTCACCTACCCTCACACACACACTCCCTCACCTACCTTCACACTCCCCCACCTCTCCTCACACACACTCCCTCACCTACCCTCCCACACTCGCTCACCTACCCTCACACACACTCCCTCACATACCCTCACACACCCTCCCTCACACACTCACACTTACCTACCAACATAAGAACATAACATAAGAATGGAGGAACACTGCAGAAGGCCTACTGGCCCATGCGAGGCAGGTCCTTATCAAAACGACCTCTACCTAAAGCTACTCAAGAAATAACTCCCGTACCCAATGACACCAATCAAACCCAAGGTCCTAGCCTCTATCCCCCCACTGGGAAGACTGTTCCACGCATTTACAACTCTGTTAGAAAACCAGTACTTACCTATGTCCTTTCTAAATCTAAATTTATCCAACTTAAATCCATTATTTCTGCTTCTTACCTGGTTTGACACCCTCAGTACTTTATTAATATCTCCCTTGTTTATGCCCGTCATCCACTTATACACTTCAATGATATCTCCCCTCATTCTACGCCTCTCCAGAGAGTGGAGATTTAAGGCTTTAAGTCTATCTTCATACTGGAGGTTCCTTATACAGTAAATCATTTTAGTCATTCTTCTCTGTATGTTCTCTAATGAGTCTATATCCATCCTATAGTAAGGGGACCAAAACTGAGCAGCATAATCTAAATGAGGCCTCACTAGTGATGTATAGAGCTGTAAAATAACTTTTGGACTTCTGTTACTTATACTTCTTGAGATAAATCCAAGTAATCTGTTGGCCTTGTTGCGCACACTAAGACTCTGCTGTCTTGGCTTTAGATTTCTGCTTGAACATTAAAATGGTATAAAATACCGACAGGTTGTTAGGTAAGACACATATGCAACAGTTAGGTATCTTTATTTCGAAACGTTTCGCCTACACAGTAGGCTTCTTCAGTCGAGTACAGAAAAGTTGATAGAAGCAGAAGATACTTGAAGACGATGTAATCAGTCCATCACCTATACTATGGAACAATGCTCTTCTCCAGACTGAGGGACTGACCACCTCAAAAGATTTCTGCTTACCATGACTCCCAAGTGTTTTTCACATTCTGTATGATCAAGCTCTACTTCACCTAGATTATAGCTTCGAGGGTTATTTTCATTACCAAGAGCAAGTACCTTACACTTATCCACATTGAACTTCATCTGCCATTTTTCAGACAAAGACATTAATTTGTCCAAATCGTCCTGGAGTTCATTGATATCCTCCTCAGAGTGAATTATACGGCCTATCTTTGTATCATCAGCAAACTTACTCATGCCACCTTTCAGTATTGTATTGATATTCACCCTATTAGACACTGCAACACAATGGCATCTTGGTACAGAAAGAAAACACCTTGGACAACTTTTTCAAGTGAGAATTGTTTGTTAGGTAAGACACATATGCAACAGTTAGGTATCTTTATTATGAAACGTTTCCCCTACACAGTAGGCTTCTTCAGTCAAGTACAGAAAAGTTGATAGAAGCAGAAGATACTTGAAGACGATGTAATCAGTCCATCACCCTTAAAGTTTTGAGGTGGTCAGTCCCTCAGTCTGGAGAAGAGCATTGTTCCATAGTATGAACAATGCTCTTCTCCAGACTGAGGGACTGACCACCTCAAAACTTTAAGGGTGATGGACTGATTACATCGTCTTCAAGTATCTTCTGCTTCTATCAACTTTTCTGTACTTGACTGAAGAAGCCTACTGTGTAGGCGAAACGTTTCATAATAAAGATACCTAACTGTTGCATATGTGTCTTACCTAACAACCTGTGTACGAATGGTATATAATACCGACAAGATGAGAGTAAGACACATGTGCAACATCTGGGTATCTTTATTGTAGACGTTTCGCCATCCAGTGGCTTTATCAATACAAATTCCAGGACATAACTTGAAGACAGTAGAACTATGTACAGAAGATGAGGTAATCAGTCCCTCAACCTAGGAGTAGGTGCGAACAGCACCATAGCACGACTATGGTGCTCTTCGCACCTACTCCTAGGTTGAGGGACTGATTACCTCATCTTCTGTACATAGTTCTACTGTCTTCAAGTTATGTCCTGGAATTTGTATTGATAAAGCCACTGGATGGCGAAACGTCTACAATAAAGATACCCAGATGTTGCACATGTGTCTTACTCTTACCTAACAACCTGTCGGTATTTTATACCATTTTAATGAGAATTGTTTGATCTGAGAGGGACCACATTCTCACTGCTACTACTACTCTGCACCTCTCCTTCCGACAGTATTTAAGTCTCAACACTGTCGCTTGATCTTCAGTTAGTTCCAGACTTTGGAACAGAACTTCTCCAGGCTGAGGGACTGACAACCTCAAATCTACAACTTTAAGGGTGACGGACTGATTACATCGTATTCACGTTTCTACTGCTCCTGTTTACTTTCTGTACTCGACTAAAGAAGCCTACTGTACTTTATTCCAAAACGTTTCGGAATAAAGTTGCCTAGCTGTTGCTTATGTGTCTTACCGGGAATATAATTGAATCTTGTTTCATAGAAAGTAGTTTTGAAAATGTGAATATTTCCTTTGGTTTATATAAATTAGATCCATTTATATGTAATAAATTTTGGAAAGAATTTAGTATTACATTTGACAAAAAGTAAATCTTAGTTCTTGGGTAGAATATTTCGTTAGTGGGATTTCGTGAAGGACCTGTCTAGTTGGGCCAGCGGGCCTGCTGCAGTGTTCCTGCTTTCTTATGAGTCGGGTGTCGTCGCGCATCAGGTGTTGATTTGTTGTGGTATGTGATGGTGAGGTGTGGTCTAGACCCTTTATATGCCTTCCTTTGATATATATGATATATATGATATATATCAGTTCATTCTACACCAGAGCACTGCTTACTCACGATGCATTACTCTAACAGCGAGTGGCACAACCAATGAGTCGTCCAAACTAGCACTTGCAGCTGTCGTTAGTGGCAGGCTGCAAGTCAAATGTAATGCGATTTTATCGCTCAAAGAGGCCTTTGTTGTCGTCTGTACAGACGACACAGAGGCTGAGAAACTACTTACCACCACTGCTACTACCACTCTACGAGACCAGGGATTTCTTGTCTTGACTTCCCCAGCACTGAGGGCCAGGAGAACTGTGTTCCTCAAGCGACTCGACAACCTTATCACTGTACAGGCCACTGAAGAAATCAAGTCATCTATCGAAGCAAAGAACCCTTGGGCCAAGGTGGACTTCATTACTAAAATACCCAATGCTTCATCCATGCTGAAGGTCACCTTCAGTGACGTCAACATGGCAGCCAGAGCTCTCGCTGAGGGCCTGGCTATTCACTACTTCCACATCAACCCAGCCTTCATCGAAGCAGAGAAATTCCAACATATCTCACAGTGCTATAATTGTTACTCATACTTACACACCACAAATGATTGTCCTACCAAGGACAAGAAGTTCTGCTCCACATGTGGCCGTGAGGGTCATGACTTCAAGAATTGCACTACTGCTTCACCACCTAAATGCTTGAACTGCAAGAATGACCACCATACTCTTGCTGCCAGGTGCCCTACCAGAAGAGACATACTCAAGAAACAACAACAACAAAAGAAACCCAACCCACAAGCAACCACATATTCTGCTATCGCCAAGCTTCAAGCAGACACTACCAAGATACTATATAAAGTAAAAGGACACAAGTGCAACTAATGTGACATTTATTGTGGCAACGTTTCGCTCTCCAGGAGCTTTATCAAGCTCCTGGAGAGCGAAACGTTGCCACAATAAATGTCACATTAGTTGCACTTGTGTCCTTTTACTTTACATATTGTCGGTAATTCTACCAACTTTATTACACCAAGATACTACATGAAGATTGAGACACTTATGCAGCATATGGGAATCTATATTCAGGAAACGTTTCGCCACACAGTGGCTTCATCAGTCCAATACAAAGAGGAAGGCGTAAGGAGAGGAGGAGTATGAGGTAATCAGTCCCTCAGCCTGGAGTCGATGTGTTCAGTCCATCAATCTACAAGATTGATGGACTGCGGATGCACCTCACGGTGCCACAGTCACTGACACTGCTGCACCACAACAAGTCCGATATCTGAAGGGTGTATACTTCTACACAACCAAGCAGTATAAGAACACAATGCTGTCTTCAGAAATCCATCATCACCTCCAGGACGGAACAGTCAAGTATACCTACGACCAAACTGCTACATACACCACTGCAGACATGACCAGACTACTCACTGCCAACACCCAACACCTTGTGGAAGTCAAGTACACCTCAAAGAGGAAATTCAGGATGCTTCAGAATAGGGACCTTGAAGACGGTACCCTCGTCTAGCACGACTATCCATGACCATTCACCCAGCACTTTGCTGTCCGCTAAAGCTGGGGTGTGGCTCCAATCAACCCTGTAACTGCTGCCTTTGCCCGACTGCGCTTCTCTTTGGGGAAGTCAGCGCAAGATAGAAGAAGACGACATCCTCCAACCGGAGGGCCAAGAAAGAAGAAAGATGATTATCGTCACCCCCCACCCGGGGGGGCCACTGCCGGGTCACCATCTGGAGAAGACCTGGGCCAGAAGGACCTACGAATCAACATGAATGAAAATGAACACCAACACACGACACTCCACACAGGAGAGCACAGCGCTAGCACGATCGACACCATGCATTGCCCTTCTAGGGCATGGTTGGTGCCAGAGCCCGAGTTTGTAACTTACAAGATGAGGGGGGTACTTGTGCCTCCTTCCATGGGAGACTTAGGTCTCAGACACTCCCTAGACAGGGAGCCAGTGCCGGGCCACCACTTGGAAGGGCCCGGGCCGGGAAAATACCGGCGAATCTTTAACAACAACAATATTGTCTTTATAGTTCCTTGAACCAGGTAAGAACCAGGAATAATGGATTTAAGTTGGATAAATTTAGATTTAGAAAGGACATAGGTAAGTACTGGTTTTCTAACAGAGTTGTAGATGCGTGGAACAGTCTTCCCAGTGGGGTGATAGAGGCTAGGACCTTGGGTAGCTTTAAGAAGAGACTGGACAAATATATGAGTGGGAGGGGCTGGGTTTGATTGTTGTCATTGGGTACGGGAGTTATTTCTAGGGAAGCTTTAGGTAGTGATGAATGGTTTGAAAAACCGACAAGTTGAAGATTGAGACACTTATGCAGCATATGGGAATCTTTATTCAGGAAACGTTTCGCCACACAGTGGCTTCATCAGTCCAATACAAAGAGGAAGGCGTAAGGAGAGGAGGAGAATGAGGTAATCAGTCCCTCAACCTGGAGTCGATGTGTTCAGTCCATCAATCTTGTAGATTGCATATATATATATATATATATATATATATATATATATATATATATATATATATATATATATATATATATATATATATATATATATATATATATATATATATATGTGTGTGTGTGTGTACTCACCTAGTTGTACTCACCTAGTTGAGGTTGCGGGGGTCGAGTCCGAGCTCCTGGCCCCGCCTCTTCACTGATCGCTACTAGGTCACTCTCCCTGAGCCGTGAGCTTTATCATACCTCTGCTTAAAGCTATGTATGGATCCTGCCTCCACTACATCGCTTCCCAAACTATTCCACTTACTGACTACTCTGTTGCTGAAGAAATACTTCCTAACATGTGATGAATGGTTTGAAAAACCGACATAAGTGTCTCAATCTTCAACTTCCTAACATCCCTGTGATTCATCTGTGTCTTCAGCTTCCAACTGTGTCGCCTTGTTACTGTGTCCAATCTCTGGAACATCCTGTCTTTGTCCACCTTGTCAATTCCTCTCAGTATTTTGTATGTCGTTATCATGTCCCCCCTATCTCTCCTGTCCTCCAGTGTCGTCAGGTTGATTTCCCTTAACCTCTCCTCGTAGGACATACCTCTTAGCTCTGGGACTAGTCTTGTTGCAAACCTTTGCACTTTCTCTAGTTTCTTCACGTGCTTGGCTAGGTGTGGGTTCCAAACTGGTGCCGCATACTCCAATATGGGCCTAACGTACACGGTGTACAGGGTCCTGAATGATTCCTTATTAAGATGTCGGAATGCTGTTCTGAGGTTTGCTAGGCGCCCATATGCTGCAGCAGTTATTTGGTTGATGTGCGCTTCAGGAGATGTGCCTGGTGTTATACTCACCCCAAGATCTTTTTCCTTGAGTGAGGTTTGTAGTCTCTGACCCCCTAGACTGTACTCCGTCTGCGGCCTTCTTTGCCCTTCCCCAATCTTCATGACTTTGCACTTGGTGGGATTGAACTCCAGGAGCCAATTGCTGGACCAGGTCTGCAGCCTGTCCAGATCCCTTTGTAGTTCTGCCTGGTCTTCGATCGAGTGAATTCTTCTCACCAACTTCACGTCATCTGCAAACAGGGACACATCAGAGTCTATTCCTTCCGTCATGTCGTTCACAAATACCAGAAACAGCACTGGTCCTAGGACTGACCCCTGGGGGACCCCGCTGGTCACAGGTGCCCACTCTGACACCTCGCCACGTACCATGACTCGCTGCTGTTTTCCTGACAAGTATTCCCTGATCCATTGTAGTGCCTTCCCTGTTATCCCTGCTTGGTCCTCCAGTTTTTGCACCAATCTCTTGTGTGGAACTGTGTCAAACGCCTTCTTGCAGTCCAAGAAAATGCAATCCACCCACCCCTCTCTCTCTTGTCTTACTGCTGTCACCATGTCATAGAACTCCAGGAGGTTTGTGACACAGGATTTCCCGTCCCTGAAACCATGTTGGCTGCTGTTCATGAGATCGTTCCTTTCTAGGTGTTCCACCACTCTTCTCCTGATAATCTTCTCCATGATTTTGCATACTATACATGTCAGTGACACTGGTCTGTAGTTTAATGCTTCATGTCTGTCTCCTTTTTTAAAGATTGGGACTACATTTGCTGTCTTCCATGCCTCAGGCAATCTCCCTGTTTCGATAGATGTATTGAATATTGTTGTTAGGGGTACACATAGCGCCTCTGCTCCCTCTCTCAATACCCATGGGGAGATGTTATCTGGCCCCATTGCCTTTGAGGTATCTAGCTCACTCAGAAGCCTCTTCACTTCTTCCTCGGTTGTGTGCACTGTGTCCAGCACTTGGTGGTGTGCCCCACCTCTCCGTCTTTCTGGAGTCCCTTCTGTCTCCTCTGTGAACACTTCTTTGAATCTCTTGTTGAGTTCTTCACATACTTCACGGTCATTTCTTGTTGTCTCTCCTCCTTCCTTCCTTAGCCTGATTACCTGGTCCTTGACTGTTGTTTTCCTCCTGATGTGGCTGTACAACAGTTTCGGGTCAGATTTGGCTTTCGCTGCTATGTCATTTTCATATTGTCTTTGGGCCTCCCTTCTTATCTGTGCATATTCGTTTCTGGCTCTACGACTGTTCTCCTTATTCTCCTGGGTCCTTTGCCTTCTATATTTCTTCCATTCCCTAGCACATTTGGTTTTTGCCTCCCTGCACCTTTGGGTAAACCATGGGCTCATCCTGGCTTTTTTCATTATTCCTGTTACCCTTGGGTACAAACCTCTCCTCAGCCTCCTTGCATTTTGTTGCTACATATTCCATCATCTCATTAACTGGCTTCCCTGCCAGTTCTCTGTCCCACTGAACCCCGTTCAGGTAGTTCCTCATTCCTGTGTAGTCCCCTTTCTTGTAGTTTGGCTTCATTCATCCTGGCCTTCCTGCTTCTCCCTCCACTTGTAGCTCTACTGTGTATTCGAAGCTTAAAACCATATGGTCACTGGCCCCAAGGGGTCTTTCATATGTGATGTCCTCGATATCTGCACTACTCAAGGTGAATACTAAGTCCAGCCTTGCTGGTTCATCCTCTCCTCTCTCTCTTGTAGTGTCCCTTACGTGTTGGCACATGAAGTTTTCCAGTACCACCTCCATCATCTTAGCCCTCCATGTATCTTGGCCCCCATGTGGGTCCAAGTTCTCCCAATCGATCTCCTTGTGGTTAAAGTCACCCATGATCAGGAGCTTTGCCCTGCATGCATGAGCTCTTCTGGCCACTCTAGCCAGTGTGTCAACCATCACTCTATTGCTCTCGTCGTACTCTTGCCTTGGCCTCCTGCTGTTCTGTGGTGGGTTATACATCACTGCTATTACCACCTTGGGACCTCCAGAGTGAAGTGTTCCCGCTATGTAATCACTTTCTTCTCCGCTGTCTTCTCTCTCCAGCTCATCAAAATTCCAGCGATTTTTGATCAGCAACGCCACTCCTCCACCCCCCCTGTTCCCTCTGTCTTTCCTCAGGATTTGGTATCCCGTTGGAAAGATGGCATCTGTTATCATACCTGTAAGCTTGGCTTCTGTGAGAGCTATGATGTCCAGTGATGCTTCTTTGATTCTTTCATGCCACTCCTCCCACTTATTTGTTATTCCATCAGTGTTTGTGTACCATACCTTCAGTTTCCTTTCCAACACTGTGGTTTGGGGGGCCTGTGAGGGTGGGAGACCTGGTGGCATACCGTGGGATTCTATAGCTCGGTGTTGGGTAGAGGCTGTGGGTATGGATTGTAGTGTGTGTTGGGATGGTGTGATAGGTTGTATGGTTCTGAGAATAGTTGTGTGTGTGCTTGCCCTTGCTGTTCTGTTCTGCTCTGACTGACCTCTGCTGGTTCCATCCTTGTCTCTTTTCCTAGCTCCTTTCGCTTTTTTGTCCTCTCCCTCAGCTGCTGTCGTTCTGATTTTGTTCTGTCTCTGTCTAGGAACACCCTCTTGTACTCTTCCGAGTATTTCAATCGTGGTTTCTCTTGGAGGATCCTGTTCCGCACTGTTTCCGTCCTGAGAATCAGCTTGATTGGTCGGTTTCTCCCCTTCGAGTACCCCCCTATTCTCTGAAAATTTACAATCTCGTCCATCTCTTCACCTATTTCCGTGATGATTTTCTCAATCTCCTTTCTTTCTTCCTGCTGCCTTTCAGTGTGTGTCCTTTCCTCTCTCTCCTGAAGCCCATGGATAAACACTGATTTTGCCCTTTCTTCCTCCCATTGCCTCACCCTCTGTGACTCTGGATCCTGCCTGTATGTGGTCAGTTTCTCCCTTGATTTTTCCAGTGGCTCTTGATAGCCTGGTTGTGCCTCAGCATTCGACCTATCACCCTCTCCATCTGTGTGTGTGTGTGTGTGTGTGTGTGTGTGTGTGTGTGTGTGTGTGTGTGTGTGTGTGTGTGTGTGTGTGTGTGTGTCTGTGTGTGTGTGTGTGTGTGTGTGTGTGTGTCTGTGTCTGTGTGTCTGTGTGTCTGTGTGTGTGTGTGTGTGTGTGTGTGTGTGAGTGAGTGTGTGACCAAAAATATGAGTATAGGGGAGATCAAACATATCTGGCGACGAGAGGCAACAAGGTGTGAGGTGTGTAGAGGTGGTGTGTTCAGCAGTGTGCCGAGGCACAGGTTACCCAGCAGCCCAGTTGTTGTTGTTGCTGCTACTCCTCCAGCAGGGTGGCGAGGTAGCATTACCCAGCAGCCCAGTTGTTGTTGTTGCTGCTTCTTTTCCAGCCCAGTTGTTGTTGCTGCTTCTCCTCCAGCAGGGTGGCGAGGTAGCATTTCCAAGCAGCCCAGTTGTTGTTGTTGCTGCTACTGCTCCAGCAGGGTGGCGAGGTAGCATTACCCAGCAGCCCAGTTGTTGTTGTAGCTGCTACTGCTCCAGCAGGGTGGCGAGGTAGCATTACCCAGCAGCCCAGTTGTTGTTGTTGCTGCTACTCCTCCAGCAGGGTGTCGAGGTAGCATTACCAAACAGCCCAGTTGTTGTTGTTGTTGCTGCTACTGCTCCAGCAGGGTGGCGAGGTAGCATTACCCAGCAGCCCAGTTGTTGTTGTTGCTGCTTCTCCTCCAGCAGGGTGGCGAGGTAGCATTACCCAGCAGCCCAGTTATTGTTGTTGCTGCTTCTCCTCCAGCAGGGTGGCGAGGTAGCATTACCCAGCAGCCCAGTTGTTGTTGTTGCTGCTTCTCCTCCAGCAGGGTGGCGAGGTAGCATTAAAAAGCAGCCCAGTTATTGTTGTTGCAGCTACTCCTCCAGCAGGGTGGCGAGGTAGCATTACCAAGCAGCCAGTTCTTGCTGTTGCTGCTACTGCTCCAGCAGGGTGGTGAGGTAGCATTACATAGCAGCCCAGTTGTTGTTGTTGCTGCTACTGCTTCAGCAGGGTAACGAGGTAGCATTACCCAGCAGCCCAGTTATTGTTGTTGCTGCTACTCCTCCAGCAGGGTGGCGAGGTAGCATTACCAAGCAGCCCAGTTGTTGTTGTTGCTGCTACTGCTCCAGCAGAGTGGCGAGGTAGCATTACATAGCAGCCCAGTTGTTGTTGTTGCTGCTACTCCTCCAGCAGGGTGGCGAGGTAGCATTACCAAGCAGCCCAGTTGTTGTTGTTGCTGCTACTCCTCCAGCAGGGTGGCGAGGTAGCATTACCAAGCAGCCAGTTGTTGCTATTGCTGCTACTGCTTCAGCAGGGTGGCGAGGTAGCATTACCCAGCAGCCAAGTTATTGTTGTTGCTGCTACTCCTCCAGCAGGGTGGCGAGGTAGCATTACCAAGCAGCCCAGTTGTTGTTGCTGCTACTGCTCCAGCAGAGTGGCGAGGTAGCATTACATAGCAGCCCAGTTGTTGTTGTTGTTGCTGCTACTCCTCCAGCAGGGTGGCGAGGTAGCATTACCAAGCAGCCAGTTGTTGCTGTTGCTGCTACTGCTCCAGCAGAGTGGCGAGGTAGCATTACATAGCAGCCCAGTTGTTGTTGTTTCTGCTACTGCTCCAGCAGGGTGGCGAGGTAGCATTACCCAGCAGCCCAGTTGTTGTTGTTGCTGCTACTCCTCCAGCAGGGAGGCGAGGCAACATTACCCAGCAGCTGAGTTGTTGTTGCTGCTGCTACTTCTCCAGCATGGTGGCGAGGCAGCATTACCCAGCAGCAGTTTCTGCAGGGAAGTTGAACATCGGTTACTCAGCATCCCTTCTTCTGCTGCTGCTACTGTTGCTTCTGTTGTTGCTGTGGCTGTTGCAAGCAGACCTCAGTCGTCAAAGACTCTACCAGAAAATACTTACACTAGCTCCGCGTCATTTCCAGGCTGAGATCACAAACAAGTCGTTTTTTTGCATATTATTTTTTTGTTTGTCGTTGTCCAATTACAACGAAGTTAACGGAAACATTATACTGTTTAAGTTCTCTCAATGATATTTTTTTGAAGATGGGGGGGGGGGGGTATAAGGTAGAAAGGTTCGAACTGGTATCCCTTTTAGTGGTACTCCTGAAAGCCACTTAACTAAGCAAGTCGCTTAACAGGGTTATATATATATTCTTCATTTCATTCTAAGTCCTGTGTCCTCATAATTGAGATTATAGTGTAGACGACAGTCTCAACAAACCAAAGAGAAAGAGACAGAAAGAGAGAGAAATGTTTTGAGTCGACAACAACAACGACAAAGGTATTTCTTGACCCTTCATGGAGCGGTGCCTTGATGGTAGAGGAGGGCTCTTGATCCATGGAACTACCTGAGCTACCGTACCTCACCTCTAAGCCAAACATGACTACCTTCCATTCTTCATGATAATAATGATAATAATAATAATAATAATAATAATAATAATAATAATATTGATAATGATGATAATCGAATAACGGATAAGTTGAAAATTTTCTTGTAAATGTTTACAGTTATGTTCGCTGTGATTGGCCAGTAGTGTCACGTGACTGAATACTAACTGTGGTCCTCCCAGGTGCATTCTTCAGCCCGTAAAGGTTTATTTATTGCTAATATCTGCCAAAATAACATGCTCATGAAATAGCTATAAATAACAAAAAGGCACAGTACCGTGACTGGAACAATACATAAATAACCCGCACTGAGGAGCGTGAAACTTATGACGACGTTTCGGTCCGACTTGGACCATTAACTAGTTAAACAGAAGCGCAAATGTTGACTGGTTGATTGATTCCTCTCGAACTGCGTCCTGATACGGGTCTTAATACTAGGATGACCCATCTGAGGATCTCTAAAGGGATGTCGATCTAATTAAGCTGTTCTGTGGCTGTGATCAGTCTTGCTATAGTCCCTGTGCGCTCCACTGCAAAACATTTTATGCACTACAACGAAGTAACGGCACAAGAGCCTTCCCCATGGTTATCTCTGGGCTCTGTGTTGGATGGTCGGGTACTTTTGCAAATAAACGCATCGACTCTATTTTCTTCATCATGCATATGTTCAAGATCTTCGCAATAGTTCTGAATATCCCTTTATTTTTTACCGAGTCTATCAGGTCGCATATGACCTCGGTGAAGCACGTGATGGTCGACATCATTTGATGTTTTCTTGGGCTACAGTGCTCTTCTCTAGTGGCTGTTGTGGTATTAGGGTTGACGCGTTGACGGTAGTCTGTTCCTGAAGCATAGGGACTGCTGGCTGCTGCTGTAGGGGAGGAGTTTGAGCAGTAGTGCTGCTGGCGGCTTTATGTCGCCGTTGCCATTGCCCATCACCTCCCGCCCTCACCCACCCGAGGACTACACACGCCCACGCAGCCTAGCGCATTCCACGGAAGGGACACGGAGACACGCCAGTCCGAGCTCGGTTCGGGAGGCAGCCGCAGCAGCAGCAGCAGCAGGAGCAGCAGAAGCTGTTGTGACACACACCTCTGACTGGCTGACTGACTAACTGACTGACTGACTGAAGACTGCCTGATGTTCCTTCGCCTCGCCCAGTCCTGCGCCCGAGCCCAGGCCCGCTTCCTGCACAGGCCCGACTGGCCCGACCCTCAGAGCCAATCCTTATCCCGAAGTTACGGGATAAGGTAAGGGAAGTCGGCAAGTTAGATCCGTAACTTCGGGATAAGGATTGGCTCTGAGGGTCGGGCCAGTCGGGCCTGTGCAGGAAGCGGGCCTGGGCTCGGGCGCAGGACTGGGCGAGGCGAAGGAACATCAGGCAGTCTTCAGTCAGTCAGTTAGTCAGTCAGCCAGTCAGAGGTGTGTGTCACAACAGCTTCTGCTGCTCCTGCTGCTGCTGCTGCTGCGGCTGCCTCCCGAACCGAGCTCGGACCGGCGTGTCTCCGTGTCCCTTCCGTGGAATGCGCTAGGCTGCGTGGGCGTGTGTAGTCCTCGGGTGGGTGAGGGCGGGAGGTGATGGGCATTGAGCAGTAGTGTTGGGCGCTGCCTGAGCAAGGGACGATGTTTCCTCGGTTTCCTCCGTCGCTGTGTCCGGGGAAGCGGTTCTGGGTTCCGTGATACTGTAGCCTCCTCTGGACGACTCTGCTGCTCAGTGGTGAAGACTCTGATGTTGGAGTCTGGACAACTGGGGTTTTCTATGTTGCCATGACACGACGGAGCTTCTCCGGGCAGCGAAGGTTCCAAGCATGATGCTTCTTGTCGCAGTTCAGAAACCGAGGCTTCGTAGTCTCACCTCTATTTAGTTTACCCAAGAAATCCTTGGTCGGGTGAGATGAGCTGCAGACGCCGCACTTTTTCCTGAAATAACTTCGGGCGCTGACATAGCTGTATTTCTAGCACCTGAAGCACCTCAAATGTTCTAGGTTGTATGTCGCTAACCTGGTATTTTCCCCAGCAGCCGAGATCCAGTTCAGCTGATAGAGGTCCTATATGTTGAATCAAGATCTGCCTCGTTGGTATATTGGTTGCTGTGGATTGCATCGAGAGGAATGTCTAGCGGATAGCGCATTAGTACCCCTTTTGTTATCCGCTCTATGGATTTTAGCTCTGTGAGAACAAGTGATGATTCCAGGTCGTTCACCTTCTGCAGTACTTCATAGGACTCTTATATTTCAGAAAGTGAGAATAAACTCTCTTTTCACATTTGGGAACACTAATATCTTCAGGCCATATTTCCTCTCGAGGCGAATCATAGCAGCATACGACCTGTCATAGTGTTCTTTGTTAATCAACCTGAATTTGTTGCCTGTGGATGATTTGCCTGATCTGAGACAAGGAAACGCAGTGTCTCCTCTTGAACTTCGGGATCGAACTTTCTGCCAACCTTTTCCATCCAGTATTTCTGTGGTTGGGATAAGCATTTCTTGATCCATCCCTATTTCAATGTTCTCTCTGACCCGGCTGGTTTCACTTGTCTCGCTGTCCGATGAGTCCAGAAAGTGGTCCCGTAGCTTCTTCGCCAGTCACGCACGCCGTGCAAGTGTGACTGACGAAGGGTAAGGGAGCCAGTACATATACAAGAAGGAGGTGGGGTCGGGAATAGTTGATGATATATTCGCCAGGAACGAAATCCTGACGTTTTTTTTTTTTTTTTTTGCCAGATGGTGACTCGTCACTGGCTCCCTGAAGGAGCTTTCTTTGGGTCAAGCAAAATACCGTTTACAGCCCTATGACAAGGATACTGGTCCTCTGACAAAACTATCTACCCTTCTAGCCTTCACAGTCGCCGTTGAATTGAACCATCCATTATACATAACTTTCCTAACAGGAATATTAGTCCTGGCTTTATATCTATTGATGTTTTCCTTTCTGATTACATTGTCAGCTACTCCAAATTTCGGAACACTCGTTACTTGACCAGATCTTTATCTCCTCCACTCCTCACCTCTTTTCCTTACTCATATTTTCTTTGGTTTTCCTTTCTACTG